>NC_056725.1:1418090861-1418308361 GCF_019279795.1 Protopterus annectens
TGGTAACACAAACTGGAACTTAATCAGCACTATGAGAAGCATACAAGGCAGCCATGTATGTATTACGTTGTCGGTAATATAAGTGTCAGTAAAGTGACATTTTGGGAAAGTGACATATCAGTGTATTGATGTCAGGTGACATATATATATATATATATATATATATATATATATATATATATATATATATATATACACACACACACACACACACACACACACACAGTGGATATAAAAAGTTGACAGACCCCTGTTAAAATGCCAGATTTTTGTGATATAAACAAAATGAGACCACAATAAATCATTTCAAAACAAAGTATCAGTTTTAGGGTGTGCAAACTTATGCAACCAGCTTATTGTATGTTTTTTATTTTTTATATTTTTCTCCCTAACAGATATGTTTGTTTTTCAATTGAATTGTACAGGTTATAGGTCACATTAAAGGTAGGAAAAGTTTTGAAATGATTTATTGTCTAATTTTTTTATATCATAAAAACCTGGCATTTTAACAGTGGAGTGTAAACTTTTTATATCCAGGGTATATACAGTTTACACACCCCTGTTAAAATGCCAGGTTTTTGTGATATAAAAAAATGAAACCACAATAAATCATTTCAAAATTTTTCCCAACTTTAATGTGACCCAATTGAGAAACAAACATATCTGTTAGGGAGAAAAAATATAAAAAATAAAATATATACAATACGCTGGTTGCATAAGTCTGCACACCCTTAAACTAATACTGAATAAATGTCAGAAAAATCCTACTAGGACAGCTGAACTTTATTTGGGATTAATCAGAGTCTTTTTAATTGATGGCAGGTGTGTATCCAAGAAGACAGAATGCTGTAATTAAATCAGAAGGTGCTACAACAAAGTATTAGTTTAAGGGAGTGAACACACAACAAAGTATTAGTTTAAGGGAGTGCACACACAACAAAGTATTAATTTAAGGGAGTGCACACACAACAAAGTATTAGCTTAAGGGAGTGCACACACAACAAAGTATTAGTTTAAGGGTTTGCAAACTTATGCAACCAGTGTATTGTACGTTTTTATTTTTTATATTTTTTCCCCTAATATATTTGTTTTTCAATTGAATTGTACAGGTTATAGGTCACATTAAATGTGGGAAAAGTTTTGAAATGATTTATTGTGGTCTCATTTTTTAATATCACAAAACCTGGCATTTTAACAGGGGTGTGTACACTTTTTATATCCACTGTATATGGATCTACTTTAATAGATCAAATTACCAAATAACTGAAATTTATATGCTTGAGATGAGAAGATTGTAATGTTAAAACAGTGAAAATGTACATTGCTGAAACTACAAACTACTGTGCATGTCAGACAGCAACTGGACCTTTTGAATGTAGATCGTAAACACAGACAACAATCAGCAACTACACTTAAATACAAAATTTAAAAAAGAACTATACAGTTTTGAATGGTTTTGCAAGGGGGGAAGCCCCCCTGTGCCCCCCACACCCACTGCAAATTATATATACCAACTCTGAGATCTCACTACAGTGGGGAACAGGGTAAGTTTTCCGATCCTCACTGTACTGCAATCTCCGTTAGCAAGCATTGAAAAGGTACATTTTTAATTTAAATTAAGTGTTTAAATGTAGTACCTGTTTTTTGCTTCTGTCCACATTTTCCATTCAGTATTTCCGGTTGGTGACTTGCACAGTTGCGTTTTGTTGTTTGTAGTTTCAGCAATGTACATTTTTGCTGTTTTAACATTATGATCTTCTCATCTCGATCATATAAATTTTAGATCTGAAGTTGTTAACTTCATTTTTCTGCAACCTGTGGGTATTCGGATCCATATCAGATCCGTGCTGGCACCTTTTTCCAAGCATCTGCTCCAAGCTCCAAGCTCCTCCCCTTACCCATAATCTCTCACATCTCCTACCTTCCCTCAGATCTCGTTTGTCGCTTCATGTGTAAGCATCGTGTTCTCTTTAGCTCCAAGTTGGGTATAGTGAGTGGAAGTTTTTTCTGGTATATTTAGTGAGTTTGTGCGGTCAATAATTAACCCTTTCCTCTTCGTCGTTTTTTTCTGTTTTAAAAAAAAAAAAAAGTTAAAAGTTGAAGTTAGAAAGGTAGTGTAGTAGGCCTAACCCAACCTTAGTGTTTCTGTGATAGTTTTGTTTTAAGTTTTGGCTGAGTGGGTTTTTGTTATGGCTGAGCAGCCAAAACCGACTTTTAAGAAATGCACAGAGTGTGGCCACAAGCTTTCACTGGCTGATGGCCACACTCTGTGTGTTATTTGTCTGGGTGTTCCTCATCTTGCCTTACCTTGTAGCGTGTGTGCAGGGTTCAACCCTAGGGCCTTAAAGGAAAGGAAGGCAAAGCTGGTAGCTAAGGGCCTTCTACCAGTTTCTGCCTTGGACATGGCGACCTCGACCTCGGCTCCAGTAGCTGATCAACCCCCCCCCCCAGGCTGGGACTCAACCTCCCACTAAGCCTACTGAAGTGGGGACTAAAGGTAAAGAAAAGGGGAAGAAAGACAAGGACAAGAGAGGGGATAGGCACCGCAAGCAGTCTCCAGAGTGGGAGCCCTTCCCTAGGCTGCCTACCAAAGTAATTAGAACTACCTCTCCTCGCTCCACTCCCTGAGGTTTTCCCCAGAGCTGACTGAGCCCTCAGATCTGAGGCCTTCTTCAAGGTCATCACACCAACCAGCTAGATCCAAGTCAGTTACCTCCTTGCGTTCAACTCGGAGTCTGTCGGAGCTAGATATGGACAGGATGATGCAGAGGTTCACTCAGACCCAAATCCAAATGGGAGTCTTGCCAGGCCCCTCCCTGGCCAGAGAGGGGACCTCCATGCCCTTCTTCCATCCAATCTCTCCCTCCCCGATCCGACCTGTGGTTTCAGGGTTTATGGATCTGAGGATCCTCGGAGCTGGGGGTTCGGCGCTGATGGTTCCACCAACCTCAATGCTGGTGATTACCTTGAGTTCCTCAGATCAGACCTGTTCAGATCCGAGCAACTCTCGGGGCCGAGAACGGGGAGTCAGATCTGAGGAAACGGGGGTGTCTTCGGCTCCGACATTGTCAGATCTGAGCCTTTCCTTTGGAACCCAACTACCTTGGCCTCAGCCCCGATCCTCACGACAGAGCCGGGGAGAGCTTCCTCCTTGTTGGTTGCTAAGAAGGTGTGCTCTCCATTGGCGTTCGATGTGGTGGAGAGGGTTCTCTCCCAAGGATTGAGACCCCAGACCATTGCCTTTGACTCTGCCCAGGCTCCCATGGATTTGGTCACAACTCCCAACAGCTTGTCCCAAGGGACAGCCCGTGCTAGACGACTTCCAGGTGGATCCCACCGTGCAACCCCCCATGACTTACGAGCCCTCTTCAGACAGTCTCACTAAAGAGGGTCCTGTAAGCACTCATGTAAAAGGAGGCACATGGACTCCACCAAGTCCCTCACAGAAGATACTGACTTAGATGAAGGTGAGGGTTCCCCCAGGTCACCACCCGAGGATGTCTCCTTTGGAGACATCATGGAGATCCTCCACCAGAGGAGAGGTTGGTCAACCCCAAAACCCTCTACAGATGAGTCAGTATTCCTGGAGGCCTTTGGCACAGACCCATCTACATCCTGGGTGCCCCCTCCTGCAGATCCCTTAGTGGATCTCATTGCTATGCAGGCATGGAAGGAGCCTGACACCACAGAGCCAATACCTAAATGCCCAGACAGGATCCTCTCTCAGACAGACAGGCCTGGTACAAGGTATCCCCGGTGGATACTATGGTGGTTGCAGCTGCCACCAAGAGAGAACTGGCTCAGGAAAGTTCTTTGGTCCACCCTCCGGACAAGGAGTCTAGGGCGGTGGATCGATTTGGGAAGCAAGTTTTTTCTTCAGCAACATTTTCTATTTGAGCACTGAATTATTTGGCAGACATCATATGACTTCAGCGAGGCCTAGTCACAAAGTTTGCTGTGTCGCCCCCAGAGTCTTTGTCACCGGAGGACAAGCGGCTGTTCTCAGTGAAAATGTCAACTCTCAAATCTGTATTGAACACATCCATGTGTCTTTTCCATGCCATGGAAGGAGCGGCTAGGGTGGCTGGGACCGTCATAGCTATGAGGCGATACGCTTGGCTCAGACTATGTTAATTTGTGGACCCCTTTAAGGCATCATTCACAAATGCTCCCTTTGATGGTTCTTCCCTGTTCGGGAAGACAGTACGTGACACCCTGGTCCAGAGCAAGAAGGACGGGAAGACTCTGTCTGCCATCGGAGTCTGCTTCTCTAGCCCTCAAATATCCTTTTCTAGGAATCAGAGAGGGCAAAAGAAGATGTGGTTCTGAAAATTTCAGTTTTTCCAGGACTCTCAGGACAACTCATCCCTTAGAGGACAGACACCACCCCAGAGGCAGGGGGGGCCGAGGAACTTTGGGTCTAGGAAGACTTTCTCGGACAGACCCATGCAGCAACCCTGAGGGTTAGACCGACTGTCCTACTCTGGAGACAGTCAGGGGAAGATTATCATTGCACCTAATGGCTTGGGAGTCCATTACGGCAGACCGTTGGGTGAGCCAAATAATATCCAGAGGCTACTCCTTCCCGTTCGTTGCCCCCACCTGTCCAACCAAAACACCTTCCAGATGTTTCACCTGCTCAAAGGGAGGTGGGAGAGCAAGAAATTTCAAAGCTGCTTCGCAATCGAGTCATTGAGTCGGTCCCCCCAGATCAGTCCAGATTAGACGTTTACTCCAGGTTCTTTTTAGTACCAAAAATGACGGGGGACCTCAGGCCCATATTGGACTTGTCAACCCTGAACCTGACTGTAGTCAGGCAGAAATTCTGGATGGTCATCTTGCAGTCCATTCTACTTTACCTCCGAGAATGCGACTGGATGTGCTCGATAGACCTCCCTAATGCTTACTACCATATCAAAATTCGCAGAAGCTCTAGGAGATTCCTTCACTTCCAGCTGGGAGCCAATCATTTCCAGTTCTGAGCCCTACCCTTTGGTCTCACCACAGCCTCCAGGGTGTTCAACAAGGTTATGGCAGTCGTAGCAGCTCACCTGAGGCATCAGGGAATTCAGGTGTTTTCTTACCTAGACGATTGGTTCCTTGCTGCTGCCACCAAGAATCTTCTTTGCATGGCCAGAGACTCCTTCCTGTATCTTGCAGTCAACCTAGGGATTACCATCAACATCTCCAAGTCCCACTTGAACCTGACACAGACCTTGGAATTTATAGGGGCATGGCTGGACACTCTACAATTGAAAGTCTTTCTAACTCTAGGCAGGGTCCAGAGCCTATGGGCCCATGTATCAGTGATCCTTGGCCCTAGGCTGCCAATGGTGAGTGATGTTCTCCGAGCCCTAGGCTCCATGGCCGCAGTGATCTCAATCCTTCCCTGTGAGTGTCTTCACATGTGGGTGCTTCAGTGGACCCTAGCAGTACAGTGGTCTTGTCTAGACCTCCCCATGGACTATCCAATTCGAATCAGCAGAGCCAGCAAGATGTCTCTTTTCTGGTGGCTCCAATTGCTGGAAATCTTGGCAGGGCAACCCTTCATAGCACCCACAGCCCAGGCCACAGTGATCATGGATGCCTCCCAGCTTGGGTGGGGGGGGGGCACTATTTGAGGAGGATGGTCCAAGGCATGTGGTCCCAGACCGAGACCAGATTGCATATCAATGTTCTGCCTTTCACACTGTTCTTCCCCCGAGGACAATTGCAGTTCAGTCAGACAACATGTCTGTTGTCTGGTACATCAACAAACAAGGGGGAACTAGATCTTATCCTCTCTGTCGCTAGGCTATGAGAGTGTGGGAGTGGGCGATTTCCACCAGTCGGTTTCTGATTGCAACCCACATCCTGGGACTCTCCAACATGTTAGCAGACAGACTGAGTTGGGCTATTCTAATGCCATACAAGTGGTCTCTAAAACAATCGATAGCGGAGGAAAGCTTCCTTGCATGGGGTCAGCCTTGCTGTGATCTCTTTGCATCTCCTTCCAACGTGAAGTGCAGCGAGTTCTTTGCTCTGATCCCCTCACCAGGGAACTCCCCCAGAGACATTCTCGTCCATGCTTGGCCTCCTGGGTTACTGTATGCTTACCCCCCATTACCTCTCATTCCGAAGTTTCTTCAGAAAGCTTGCCGACTGGAGTGCAAAGTTATCCTCATTGCCCTGTTCTGGCCTTGTCAGGTGTGGTTCCCCTTCCTCTGATCTCATGTTCTAACTCCTCCTTGGATTCAGGATCCTTGCCCGGATCTCATCTCTCATCCCTCTGGCATCTGTCCGCATGACCTGGACATCCTCAAGCTGATGGCTTGGTTGCTCTAGTTCCCTGATTGCTAGGACTCTCAGTCAGTCATCTTTAGTAAAGACTATTCTGGTGGCATCCCACAAAGCTTCCATTGGAAGGTTTATCGCAGCAAATGGAAACGCTTCTCTATTTGGGCTTCTCAGAGGAATCTAGATCCCTTTATAGCCCCGGTTTCTGCAGTGTTGGAGTTTTTGTCCAATATTTTCCAACAAGGGGCTAGTTCCTCCAAGGTAAAAGTACAACTGGTGGCCATCTCTAATTTTCATGTTGGTGAAAATATGAATGCTCTGGCCTCTTTGAGACTGTGTAAAGCTTTTCTGAAAGGGACCTTTCTTTTACGCCCTCTGGTTAAGGACTCAGTCCCGCCTTGGGACCTTACCCTAGTTCTTCAGGCGTTAGTTGCTCTCCCCTTCGAACCAGCAGCATCAGTAGATTTGAAATTCTTATCCTGGAAGACAGCTTTCCCAATGGCCATTACTTCGGCCAGGAGAGTTTCTGAGATTCAAGCTTTGTCTGCCGTACCCCCTTACTTGATCTTTCATAAAGACAGGGTCTCGCTCTGCACGAACCCTTCCTTCTTACTGAAAGTTGCCTCTGAATCAAATATTAATCAGACAATTAACCTGTCTGTTTTCTTTCCATATTTTCAGAACAAGGGTGAATATTACTGCATTTGCTAGATGTTCATAGACAGCTTTGTTTCTATTTACATAGAACCAAACCCTTTCGTAAGTCTGACCAGTTATTCATGTCCTTTTCTAGATCCTTTTTGGGCAAAGCTATATCCAAGGTCTCCTTAGCTAGATGGATTACACAATATATACTGCAAGTCTATGAGTATAAAGGTCTGTCCCTGCCTAGTCCTGTTAAAGCTCATTCTACCAGATCTATGGCAACTTCTACTGCATTTTGGTCTAGGGTTTCACTGGATGATATCTGTGCAGCCATGACCTGGGCAAGGTTACATACATTTATTTATCATTATAAGTTGGATTTGATCTCTAGAGGGAGAGCATCCTTTGGTTCTGCGGTGCTCAGGAATATCCTTCCATGAGGGCCTCCCAGGAATTTTTGGTAGCTGGGGACTCTGTCCCACAGGTTGCAGATAAATGAAGTTAACTACTTCAGATAAAGAAGTTATGTACTCACCATAACATTCCATCTGGGTAGTTATACTTCATTTTCTGCAACCGTCCCGCCCTCCTTCCCTCAAACCTATTCTAGATTGGTGATGTTACTGAGTTGCTGATAGTTTGGATAGTGGCAAACTCGAACTGAGGGAAGGTAGGAGATGTGAGGGATTATGGGTAAGGAGAGGATCTTGGAGCTTGGAGCAGATGCTTGGAAAAAGTTGCAGGCTTGGATCCAATATGATTCTGAATACCCACAGGTTGCAGAAAATGAAGTATAACTACTCAGACGGAACATTATGGTAAGTACATAACTTTTTTTTCATTTGGTAATTCGATCTACTAAAGTAGATCCATATACATATATATATATATATATATATATATATATATATATATATATATATATATATATATATATATACATACACAAACACACACACACATATATATATATATATATATATATATATATATATATATAATACATGCATATATAAATAGATAGCTATATACACATACAGAGAGACAGATGCAGATATAGATATAAATATATAGTTATTGTCAGGCAGCACAATCAAGCACCATAGGTTATCCAAACCATTTACTCTGCAAATAATCCACTTTAAAGAGCTCAGCAGTAAATAAGTAGGCAGTGGTTTCACTGCACAACCAGCTTCCTCATTGTAAAATGTAACCTAAATTACTCTTCAGTCAACAGAACTAAAAAGATCAAGCAAATCATGTGATCCAACCCTTGGCCATATCATTAAGAAGGCGCTCTAACTAACAATGCATACAGACTAAATAACAATTAAGCAGCCATAAATCATTGTATACTAGTTGCATAAACATGGTCGAAAGTTCCACCATAACTATATCTACATGTTTGTCAGATAACCACAAAAATATACATAAATCAGTAATTTTCTAATAGGAGAAAAACAGTGTTTTAGTGTCATCAGGTAAACAGTTAAATACATTTCTGAAAAGGATACAGTACATCTAATGTATACATACTCCTAAATGATAGTAAGGGAGAAGTCTGTATGCAATTATTCATAAAAAAATCAATTTTAATCAAGTACAAACTAAATCTACATTTAATTTTCAATACCTACAGTTATTTTCTTTCAATTCTGGAGCAAATGTATTGCCCAAATTAACTATTCAATTGAATTATTTTATTATTAATAGTTTAACATCTCTCCCAAATTGTTTTACGAGTATGATTCACACCCACCTTGTCTATTCCAGTAAATATAACATATTGTGCTATGTTTGAGAGTATGTTCATACACTGCACTGTTAGTTATTCCTATGGCATTTGATATTACCCTGTTTCCAGGGTCTTTTAGTCTGGAGTACATAGTATGACCTACATTTACAGACATTTTTATATATATAAAATATATTAGCACTACAAGTAATACAACTGTTGCTCTCAAATACTTTACTGGTATTTACCGAGGTAAAATGTTTAATGTGGCACATGTATAAAAAGAGAACAATTATCACAAGTGTTAGAGTCCATAGGTTTAGTTTTAAAATGAGATTGTTTAAAGGGTCCCCTGTCTAACTTTTGACTACCAAATATTTGTTCGAAATTCTTATCTTTCTTATATGAATGCATACAACTTTGTGTTACTACCTCAGAAGAAACATCAATCAGATAATAAATTCCATTGTCTATTTATGATAGATTTGTCTTGAATTTACTGGTACCATATGTAAGAAGAATTATTAGATCACACAATCTACTGTAGAATTAGGGTTACCATAAGTCAACAAATCAGATCTTGTTTTTTCTCGGTGATTGTCTTGCCTTAGTGATATTGATTTTATTGTAACCACTGGCAAAAAATCATTCATTTAGAAGTTTGCTTTCTATCTGGAAGGTTGTTACATCACTACAAATTTGTTTCCCTCTTAAAAACTGTGATTAAGGTGCACAATTATGGATAAACTAGGATGTGCTTTCTCTTGGTTCCTACCACATCCAAATGAAGCACAGTTCATATTATTTGGGATGGTAATCTTACAGTGTCATTTCTCTAATATGGACTATGATTATATGTCATAAGAGAACTGATGTAGCCTCATTTATTACCTTCTTTTTAAAATTTGAAACATCTGCCTTATGAAGTTTTCAATCATTTTCATGTGCCTTCATTGAAAATATGCTGTTGGAAATGTGACAAACTGGATATGATAGAATATTACAGTATTCTAGGTTATGCCTTTCGGCAGTTGTAATTAGCATGGTCCTAACTTTGGTCTGACTCATAAGCATGAGCATGAAAAATGTCCAGCTATTGAGAATTGTACGGTAGCATTGCTTTGATTGCAATTTGTATTCTGGCTACACTGCACTTTTATTATGATATGTTTTGCGATATTTTATTTTCTGCAGGTAATAAAAGTATTTTACAAAAGATATAAAGACAGACAGAAAACCAACATTAAACGTTCTGCCTTAAAAAGGGGGAAACAGTGCAAAGAAGGCAGAAGTACAAGTAAGAAGAACAAGACAAGAGAAAAATAATAATAGACACTGAAACTTCAGCAAACATGGTAAGTGAGAATGACTACAAAAGATTAAAGGCCATATCAGAGCTAAAGAAATTTCACACAAGGATACGTGCATGCATGCATGCAAATCTTCAAAAATCTACATCTACATAATTAATAGATAGTTCAAAATATGAGAATGAGAGTAAGTAAGGAAAGTACTTCACCGTGTGTTACAAGGTAAAGGAACTAACTACATATGCTGCTTAAGCTGTCCTACCGCTAAATCAGTATATGTAATACAGATTCTGAACAGTTGAAAGGAAAGTGAATTGAAGGGGCATATGTGGATTTAACTGATCAATGAATATTAATATTTTCTTTAATGACAATGAAATGCTTAAGAGCAACAAGAATTAACTGCAGAGAGTCCAGAATATGACACCCATTGAAAAGCCTCACAGAAAAATGTATTTTCACATAAAAAATATTTTTGTAACATTTTAAGTTTAAAAAGAGGAAGTCAGGGAAACCCGCTAGCAACACAGGCAGCAAGGATAAACACATCTTTGCTGACATTTGCTGATTACTACAAGCAGGTTTGTCTGCCTAGTGCAGGACCCTACCTTAATAACTTAGGCAGGGGTGCTTAACCTTTGTTCAGATCAGGTCTTGCGCTATAGTAGCACTTAACTGATTTGTCTTTTTCTGTATATCAGAACATAATGACTGCATTCCATGCACTACAAAGAAACTGTGAATCAGATACCTGGAACCTTGAGTTTCATGAGTTCAAAGTTCCTTTTGAATGCACTCTCACTTGACTCAAGGATGGTAAAAGCATTACAAGGGAACAACTCCAAAAATGCGAGAAATGACAAAATTGGGGATGGGTAGTTACATTTCCAAATTTATAAGACATTAGAAATATTTTGGGGATATGCAGTTATTGGTATAGGATTTTGAGATTCTTCGGTACAACCAAACCAAGGGAGCTGATGCTGATACATTTTCATTTATTTAGGCAGGGAAAAGACGAAGCACTATAAAGTCAAATAAATGGTTCAGCTCAGATGCAACAATGTCTTACATTGATATGAAAATTGTACTGTGGTAGAAATGGATGCAGCTTCCATGCAGCATGGTATGTTTCTAGGTCAAATAAAGGGTAGGTATCAAAGTGTCACTGTTCATGCAAGCAGGTCTCTGTCAAGTATTTAGAAAAGATACAATTTAAATGAAAAGAACATTTTAGCTATGGAGTGGAACAGTTTTGGAACAGCCCTCACAAAAAACATAGATTACAAAGCTTTAGAGATTATATAAAGTAATGTCCCATCAAAGCCTTCATGGAGCTATGGTCATACAAATTTACAGTGCATTATAGGAAGAGAAAAGATAATACTGCTACTTATTTGTCAAGGCAATCAGAGGTACTGGTGGAAAAATATTAGCCTACTGGTTCTGTTTATATTATTTGGGTATCTATCTTTAGCTTTCTATTCCTTTCCTTTGAACATCTGAGTTGGATACTCATAGATAGTGACAACTGAATATATAGACATAAATGTATAGCCATTGTTTTTGTTCATCCGTGAGCCTAACTTACATCTCCAAATACCTCAGGTATCATATTTGTAACCTTTGTGTTTATCTCTTTTGTAGCTGTTTACTCTTTACATTATATTTTTTTCCAAAATTTATATAAAGTTTATTTCTTTTAACTGTTTAATCCTTGTAGGTTGCCATATTACCTAAGGCCAAGCTTATGTCTGAAAATGCTCACTAGATCAGTGTACCTACTCAGTGATCAAATATAAGTAAATAAATAAGTAAACTTTTATTGTTACACCCCTTTTCATTCGTGACCTAGGCTACAAGAGCAAGGCTAAAATGCAATATATACAGACAGTTTAGCGAAGCCAGTCAGACTTAATTTTGTATTTTATTTTCTGGAAAATAGGAGAAAGCCAAAGTACCTGGAAAAGGGTTTCATTCATTTGACTGAAACTCAAGGTGTTGAAAATACAACTAGGGATTTTCCCTTTCCACAATGGTGTGTGATCCCAGAGTTGATATGTATAATTTGTAGAGAGTAGCTGCATATGTGTGTCTGGGGGGGGGGGGGGGGGGGGCAGGTGTTTACCCCTGAAATAAAAAAGGGTCTATATTATGAGTTTTCAATATGTTGAGTTTTTGATATTTTGAACTACTTCCCCTGGGAAATACCCCTGCAGACATAGAGAAAATATACAAAACTACACACAAACAAGGACAAGAAGGTAGAATTGACAGAGCCTGGCATTGTGACGAATACTCATTCTATAGCCCTTTAATTGGAATATAATAAAGTGCACATTACTGTGAACAAACTGACATTCTTTACTTCATCACTTATAACACTGGGCAGAGAATTCAGAAAAGTGGAAATGGAATAAAGAGGATGACTGAACCACTGGAATCTCTGTCATCCTACTGCCTGCTGACTACAGGTTTCAAGTACACTTTAACTAAAGATCCTAATTCTAAAGTGGATCATGAAGGGCAGTGTAAATAGAAGACAGCTTTTTATTCACATTCTCAATGTGGGCTTTCTGCCAAAGCAGAGATCTAAGGACAAATGTAATACAGTCACATGGGGGGGGGGGGGCTGATGAGTACTCAAGATGCTGCATTTTTGCTTTATGCAAATATATAACGTAAAGGAAAAATCAGTCAGAATGGGTATCAGTGAGAAAATAAGCTTCATTATTTACAATCTGAGCACTTTCAATTAACTATATTTTGACAGTATCAGAAAAATATAAAGGGTGCTAACAATCATCTTGTGTACATAGAAAGTATCTTATGACTCAGTTTCTATTGCGTTTAACATTTAAAGGTGACTGCACAGAAGCGCCACTATCATAAGTGAAAATTACCATTAAAAATTTCACTGTATAAGATATACAAAGGAAAAACTTTACTTTGTAGTTATATAGAAAATAAAACGAATGTACTCAGTGGACTGTTTTTCTTAATATATAAAGTCAAATGAGGGAATGTCAAGTACAACGAACAAGTATAGCAACTTGATAACTAACATATACAATATTAATTCTAAGTTAATGGCCTTAAGCACATTTTGAAATACAGATTGTTATTTGGACAAAGACAAAATAGACTTTTAATTTTAGCTAAAAACAGTTTCTAAATTCAGATTTCTGTCAAAGTCTCTGCCCTGATGTCCAACTTTGCTAATTCTATAACAACAAAGAAAACAAAACAAATCTTCTTTGAATCCTGCATTTACCATAGCATGCTTACAGATAACATTTTAACTGTTTTTCATTCTAATGGTGTATATGTACTTATAAACTCTGTATGATAGGTTATGCATTTTTTCATATGTACTTCTTAAAAAAAAATTACACACTAATGTTTTTATGTAACAATTGCTGTTTTTTTAATATCTGTCATAACTTCTATATTAATTTTGTATGTTTTTTCTTGGAGCTTTTCTCCCTGGGCCTGTACTGAAAATTGACATGTATCCAGCTAGACTAGCCCGGTCAACAAATGTAAAATAAATAAATAAATATAAAAGCCATCACAAATACCATTTTAAGTAATGAGAACATTGGACAGTCTTAAATCAATATAGCTTGGAGAACTCCTTCATCAGTAAGGTAGTATTGTCTTAATCATCATCATTCTAGTATCCAAAATTATTTCAGTACATGACTTTTTAAAAATAAGAGGAACATATTGTTTTTAGTAGTAATAATGCAATAACAATTGTATATAGCTTAGGTAACTCCAGCAGTTAAACAGAAACACACAAATAGGAAATTATCATCACTGTCATGTGTAATTATGTAATTATGTTTAACATAGCTTTTTGATAAGCAGTGGATCAAAATATAAAATCAAAGAGTTCAGTCACCTTGTTATTCAGCACTCATTTTCACACAACCTTTAAAGATCACTGTTTTACAAAATATAACAAATCGCCAATTATAAAACAATAAAAAGCAAACAAACAAACAAAGCATTATGAATAGCTAAACATAGTGTCTTGGCCCTTGGTTCAATCTTTATAGTCACAGTTGTTAGAAAAGACTGAAAAAATACCTTGCAAATTAAATCACTGAGTTCTATTCAAAGGCAGCTATCAGGTACAAGCACAGTTGAAAAATGCACAATCTCTTTGCAGTCATTAAACATTAGTTCACCTACTGGACTCCTCCTCGAAGGGGCCTAAAAATTAACCCTTGCAGAGGTGCAATTCAAACTATGCAGATATTATTAGGATAGATTTAAAATCCATTACTTCCAAGATGCAACCCTTTCTTTACATCATTTCAAAACACTAGTGGTCTTTGCCAATATGATTCAACACTATCCATGAACTCCCTATCCATTCATATATCCAAGTGACATTTCCCTTTTCCCCTGACTCTATCTCAAGAATAACATGTACCACTGTCTCACCATACCCCTTGGCTGTGTTCATGTTGCTATTTTCTGCTATGTCCAAACATTTGTGCCCTTTATCCTGCCACAATGCAACTGATTCCTCGTTGACCTAATCCAGTGACTGTGGTAACCCATACAGGCTATTACTGACTGAACCTTGGATAAAATCTGCATCCCTGCTAGAAAAACATGTTTTAAAAATCATTGGAATTGATAACTTTTATTTTAATTTATAGATTCATAGATTAATAAATATTCCAAGACCAGTGTGTCCTATGACCATTCATTCCTTGCCAGTACACTCACTCAGGCTCTGCTTCTTTTCTCCAGGAGGGCAATATATGCCACCTCCAGAGTAAATTTGTGGATCTCCATCCAAGTCATCTAGGTTACCTTTATAGGACAGTAGTGAGTCATCATACCTAACATGTAGGGGATGTTTTTGCTGTAAACATTCTTTTATGGCAGCCAAAAACTATACCTGCTCCTGCATGCTTGTCCCCAGGAAATCATGATCCACATATACAGGTAATTCGTTAACAGTTAGCCTCTCAACGTGTTGCAAAAGTTCTAATAAGTCCTGCTTTTCACTACCAAGTCACCAACTAAACCAATACAGTCTCAGCCAACCATATTCTCTATCAACATTAGCAATGGCAATCTGCAGGCCTTTTCAAAGCTCAGTGATCTTTTTTGAAAAAAAAATATATTTTACAAACTCCAAACCAACATATCCTTACTCACCTTGTAGAATCACAACCAAGTACAAACTTATCCTGCTTGCCATGTCAGTGTAGTGTACATGTAAGAGCAGTTTTTTATTAAAAAAAGAATCCAGATAAATAACTGCACTAGACATAAATTAGCTTACTTGATGGTATTATGCTGCTCCCAACGCTGTTCTTTTTTTCTGCAGATGAAATTGATTGTAAAACTTTAATATATTATGTGTCAAACAAAATGGATAGGAAACAAAACAAAATAGGACCTGGGTCCATTGTTTCATACTACAATTGCAGCCATGATGCAAAGAGAATGGGATATAATGGCACTACATATATATATATATATATATATATATATATATATATATATATATATCTATGTGTGTGTGTGTGTGTGTGTGTGTGTGTGTGTGTGTGTGTGTAGGCTTACTATCACATAGTCGATCGCATGAATCGAATTTAGCAGAACCGTAAATGCAATTGCCACTATGTTGAACCTTACAATAGCAAATGCTCGCTATTGTAAGGTTCGACATTGTGGTGCAGATAGCACTATAGTGGGGATCGGGAAATCTACCCTTTCCCTCACTTTACTGAAATCTTGGAGTTTGTATATATAAGTAGGAGGGGTACAGGGGGGCTTGCCCTCCCTGCAAAAAGTGTTTTTCAATGTTGAGCAGATGTGAGCATTTCAGTAAAGTTGACATTTTCAACATTCGACTTTACTGAAATGCTTACTTCGACATTTTTTGTGTTCGGTGTTCTGATTTCCGAACATGTTGTCCAGACATCTTAACACTCGAACACAGTGGATTTGACTATGTGATAGTAAACCTATATATATATATATATATATATATATATATATATATATTATATACACATATACATACATATATATATATATATATATATATATATATATATATATATATATATGGGTCTACTTCACTTGACCTTAATCTCATTTGACTGACACCTATTTGACCAACACCCAATTGACCTAAATGTCATTTGAATGACAGCTCATTTGACTGACTTCCATTTCACTGACATTTAAGACATAGACTTGTGGGTTTTCCTTTACCTGTGACTTGCTTGTGATAAAAAGAATTACTGTAACTTTCAGTGCTGATTCCGATAGTCATGTAGAAGGTAGTGTTATAGTGTTTATAAATGTGGGTCTGTCTCTTTACATTTTTATGGGAAGTATCTAAAGTAATTTGGCAAATGGTTTGTGCATTTCCAGCAGTAGTGGCAGCGTGTAGAGTACTGTAAGGCAAGTTAAAGGTATATGCCCTTTCCCCACTGTAGCCCGATCCTGGAGTTAGCATATATAATTCGGGGGGTATGGGGGATGCAGCTCCCCACCTAGTTTGGTTGTACATTGTCCCCTTTCTGTTAAGAGAGTAAGTAAGTAGTTTTTAAGTTCTTAAAAAGGTTAGTTATTGGTGTTCTAAGTGTGCTTGTCTATGGTTTAAGATTTAATATATTGAAATTTAGCATTGTAAGCTGTCGGTGAAATGGGAGTCAGTCAAATGAGTTGTCAGTCAAATGAAATTTAGGTCAATCGGGTGTCAGTCAAATGAGTTTTATGTCAAGTGAAGCAGTGCATTCTGCTGAAAAATCCAGAGCCTGAAACTGTTGGTCTGCTGAGTACAAATGGTTTTCTTTATTTGTTTTTAATGTTTGAAATCTGAAGTAAAAAACAGCATCCCAAGGTATGCATATTGTAAACATCCATGTTGATTAAAAAGCTAAAGATTAACCTTTCTGCAGCAATGCTGATAACTCTTCATTTTAGTGTTTAATATGGATTTCACTGAACACTTCAGATGATGTTGTATTACTTGATAGTGTAGCATTTCCCCACTTTGTCTGTTAGTTGTAGAATTACTTCATTCTTATGCTTGTCTGTGTTAAACCCAAATACCCAAGCTTAGGAAGATGTTTTTATTTCTTATTAAAAGTAAAACCAATGCTCAGTAATTAACATTTTGCAAAATTATATATATATATATATATATATATATATATATATATATATATACATATATATTTATTTACATTTGTTAACCGGGTGGTGTCTGACTGGGCTTGTAGCCCGTTTTCAGCGGAGACCAGGGGAGAAAAGCTCCAGAACATATGAGACATATAGGTTCATAGGTTCATAGATAGGTACTAGGCTATCTGCCCGAGAGCATTTATAAGCCTGGCCAGAGTGTGTCGGATTTTGCCACCCCATTGATTAATTAACTGAGCCTCAAGCAGAGCCAAAGAAGTGATCCCAGGGGTGTATTTTCTGTTACCCATCCACTCGTCAAGGCTTCTCTTGAAGAGTGTTAGTGAGGGGCTCTGCCTAATGTAGTTAGGAATTTTGTTCCAAAGCATGGGGAGTCTCTGTGACAAGAATCTATCCTTCCAGCATGTTCTATTGATTGTTGTGGTGTGGTTTAGCTCACTAGGGAGCGTGGCTCTCAGTGACTTGGATTTCTTTAGGTGGAGCATGTCCATCAGTTCTAAATTGGACATGGCTTTGTAAGTCAGCAGAGATAACCTCTGAGTAAGCAATATGCCACTGAGTACAGCCGGCGTTTTTTCAGTCGGGCTGAAAAGGACATATGTTTGAGGTCAGTAATCCTCTTGGTGAGGTGCTTTTGTGGTCTTTCCAGCTGTTGGAAGTGTCTTGTGAGGTACATCCCAAATGGGGCATTGTACTCTATTATGGGTCTGATGAGTGATGAGTAGAGGGGCACTATAACCTCTTTATTTCTAGATGCGAACCCTTTAGTAATTAGATGGGCCAAATAGAAGGATTTCCTAACTACTTTGGCAATATGATTGTCAAAGGAGAGATTACTATCTACCTGGGTCCCCAGATCTCTTATTACCTCTTCTGTATTAAGGGGGCTGCCACCTATGTGGTAATTCGTGTGTGTTTTGTTTTTCCCAAACGGGATGACTATGCATTT
The DNA here is from genome assembly GCF_019279795.1 of Protopterus annectens. Taxonomy (NCBI): domain Eukaryota; kingdom Metazoa; phylum Chordata; order Ceratodontiformes; family Protopteridae; genus Protopterus; species Protopterus annectens. Next base: position 1,418,108,965 of record NC_056725.1, read on the forward strand.
TTTGGCATTTAGCTTGAGGCCATGACTTTGACACCAGGTGAGTAAGTGTAAGGCCAGTAAGGCCTTTTTGAAGGATGTCCGTGTCAGCTGGAGAGTTAGCCATAGTCCTCCTGTGTTTGCCTGTACTTCTGAGAAATATATGCCGAACAGTAGGGGTCCCAGAACCGAGCCTTGCGGGACACCACTTGTGACTGGTTTAGAGTCGGACCTGGAGCCCGCTATTCTTATCGTGTGAGTTCTGTCTGTAAGCCAGTTGGCAACCCATCTTGTGATGTAGGGGTTTAAGTTCAGGCTGGTGATTTTTTCTATAATACCTGAGTGAGGAATGGTGTCGAACGAGATCAAGGTAGGCTGTGTGAACCACCTTTCCCTTGTCTATGACCTTGGTGACTGTCTCGAAGAAGTCAACCAGGTTTAGTAGGCATGACCTGCCCTTAACAAAGCTGAACTGGGTCAGGTCAAGTGTTTGGAGGTTCCCAATGTCTTTGTTAATGAGTTCCATGATGATGCGCTCCATAACCTTACAGACCAGGCTAGTCAGGCTTATGGGGTGATAGTTACCAGGGACAGTTGTGGCCCCTCCTTTGTGGAGCGGAATAACCGTTGCTGTGCGCCATTCTATGGGCATGTAGCCTGTGGAGAGGCTGAGGTTGAACAGCGTGTTTAGGTGGGGGGTTAGTTTTTTCTGTAGTTCATGCAAGATGCAGCCTGAGACACCATCTGGCCCCTTTGATGCTGTGTTTTTGGCTTTTGAAAGGGCTGTTTTCACCTGTGCTTCTGTGATTTCCGGGACACTACACTTTTCCGGTATTGTTGTGGGCCCTTTTGAAGGTGAGAGGGAGGTGAAGTTCGCACTGAGTCTATCTGCCAGGATGTTGGCAATATCAGTAGGTTCAGTATATTTTGTGCTATTTTGCACTAGCTCAGAGCATATCTGCGAGTTGCCACTTAGATTCTTGACATAGCTAAAGAAGACTTTGTGGTTATCTTTCGAATCCTTGGCTATTTTTCTTTCAAAGTTAGCCTTGGATGATTATGTGAGGGACCTTAGTTTCTTACTGATACTGATCAGGGATGTCTTTCCTTCTTGGGATTTGCTTTTTTTCTGAACTAGTTTCCTCCTTTTGTTGTATAACCTGTTTATGGCAGGGGTCCACCAGACTGGTTTCCTTCTCTTAGGAGAGTGAGTCTTGGTTTTGCTAGGGATGGCACGATCCATGCATCCTTGTAGGTGCTCATAAGAGTGCAATTGTAAAGGATTCTGTATCTTGGGCAGTGTTATCCTCTAGCGTGGGGGCTGTGAAACTTACCACCTCTGCCTTACGTAAGGTGAAGTTTGCTTTAGAAAAATTTTTCACTGTGGTTTCCTTGGTTGGGGATAGTGGTGGGGTGTGGACATCCAGGGTGATTAGTTTATGGTCTGATCTAACCAGTGATGGGTTGACCTCCAGTACAGAACACCTGTCTCCCATGTTGGTGATGACCAGGTCCAATATGTTGTGGCTTCTGGTAGGGGAGTTTACCAGCTGATCCAGGGCATTTGAGTTGATAAATTCCAGGAAGCACTGAGCCTGAGAGTTTGTACTCAAATAGTTTTCCCAGTTAATGGTAGGGTAATTGAAATCGCCCAATATCAGGGTGTTTGGTAGGACCTTCATGTTTTTCAGTGTCTCTAGAAAGGCGGAGTGGTGGTCCTGGGTCATGGAGGGTGATCTGTAGCAGGCCACAATTTGCATTGCAGATTTGCCCGATGTTAGTTGCACATAGATGATCTCAGAGGTATCATGCTGCACCACTAACCTGGAGGTGTGGGTATCCTTGATGAATATGGATACACCCCCTCCTTTTGTGTTTCTGTCTGTGTTCTGTGGCTGAAATGTGTGGTATGAGTTGTAGCCCAGTAGTGCTGAAGTGCTCTCTGGAGCCTTGAACCAGGTTTCAGTTACTGCACAGATGTCAACGTTCTCCATACTTAGGAGTGCTTCGAGCACATGCATTTTGAGATTTAATCTCCTGGCGTTGAGTAGCATAACCCTCATTTTTTTACTTGTGCTGTTTACGGAGGTGAGTTTGATTTTTGAGCCTTGCCTAAAAAAGGCACTATGGGGGCAGCAAGAGCCTTGGCCAGTATTCGAAAGCCAAGGGGTGACAGGTGCAAGCCATCTCTTGCGAAGCAACGCGGCTTGTCGAGCATGTCATCCCAGGCTGACAGACACTGGATCCCCTTTGAATGACACCAGAAGCTTAGCCAATTGTTGAAATTGATAATTTTTTCTTTATACTGAGGTATCATTCCTGGTGAGGACAGGATGATACTCAGGGTCAGGGTCATACCCACCTGGGCTACATGATCAGAGAGCTCTTCCATGTCTCTTTTCATGTAGTCCAGGGAGGTACGTCTCAGGTCATTCACACCAACATGAACAATGACAGAGTCATATTTGCACTTGTTCTGGATTGACCTGAGTGCTTGTGTTATGTGGTAGGTTCTGGCTCCCGACAGGCAGCTAACAGTAACCTTCTCCTTGTCCAGCCTAGTGAGCAGGGCGTCAGTGTGCCTGACTATTGAGTCACCTATTACTAGTGTGTTAGGTATGTTATTTTGCCTTAAGGACTGTGATTGTGCGGCATATTGATTTTGTGTTTTATGTCTTGTCTGGTTTGTGACGGGAGGTGCAGGTTTTGTGGGTGTCTGCTTTGGATCTCTGATGCTTTTGCAGGTTTTTATTTAGAGCCTCCAAGTATGATTTTGTGTATTTTTTGCCAGTGCTGGTTTAGTAGGTCTCTGTGAGGCTGGAGGTGTGGTGCAAGTGTTAACCTTCTCCTCATGACTGTCTGTTCCAGTCTTGGGTGGAGAGACCTTAGCCTCCAGTTTGGCTGTATAATTGCATCTGTCGCATATGTTAGTGTTTTGTGGTAGGAGGAGAGGGCTGTCTGTGTACATGAGGCAGTTGTAACATTGCCTCAGGATACCCAAATTCACCAGCTGGACTGGAGAGTACACCTGAAGTTGCCCTTTGGTCATGCCTGAATAGTAGGATGAGCTGCTTAGTCACTTGGTTGGTGAGGGGTGGATAAAGAGCCTTGCCCTGCAGGACAGTCAAGTGTCGGGGTATATTAGTGCTTGCTATAGGTCTGAGCAAGTGCTGGACTGTAGGATGCTTTTTGAGTGCTTAGGTTGAGAGTTAGACTAGTTTCAAGTGAAAAACTGAAAAGGAGACTTAGTGGAGTCGGGAATAATTTAACCCTAGCTAACCGGTGCTGCCCAGCGCACAAAACTGTGCAAACGCGGTTTTTAAACTATTAACTTCTGGGCTGGAACCACTCCTCCAGGGACAGATGGCTGCTCAAAGTTCCCCTGTCTCACAGGTGAACAGAGAAACTTCCCACTGTCCAAGTAAGGTATGGGCAACTCAGAAACTTGTGACACAGCCCTGAATTCGACACTAGCCTGAAAACTGGACTATACTAGCTTAGAAATGTGGGAAACAAGAAATGTATTTTTTTTTTTGAAAAGATAAGGCAAAAACAGTAAAAAGTACACTTAAAACAGCTTTAAACGACTACAAGAGATCAGAAAAGGCTATAGTACTTTAGTGTGTAGCCTACAACAGTTAAACAAATTATTTAAACAAAAAATGACTTTTTAAAAGTGCAGGCAGTCAAATAAGTACAATATGTGAAAAAAACAAGCTTTTAAATCACAATACGTGCTGGAAAATCAGCGTTTAGGTGGAAAACAGTTAAGTACAGCAAGAAAATACAGAAAACTGATACTCAATCACTCCAAAGTCTCTCTTTTAAGCTATAAGGCTTCTATCAGTTTAAGGCTTTCTAGTGCTTTCCAGTAGGTTAGTTACAGGAAAGATGGGAAACAAGTGCAGATGTGGTCTTTTAAACCAGAAAGATGAAAGAGATGGACAACTTCCCGAATGATCAATAAACTACAGTTCCTGGGCCAAGAACCACTCCTCTTGTGGTAGACAGGCTACCTAGTACTTACCACTCCCACTGATAAGCTAGAAGGCTGCACTCCAACACAAAGGCTTGGGGGGCTCAGAAGCCTACAAACAGTCCTGGATACAGCATATCTGTACCTGGACTAGACTAGTTACAGGAAAGGTGGGGAGCAAGCGCAAACATGGGCTTTAAAACCAGAAAGTTGAGAGAGATGGAAAAAACTGCCCAAACGGCCAATAAACTACAATTTCTGGGCCAGAACCACTCCTCTTATGGTAGATAGGCTACCTAGTGCTTACCACTCCCACTGATAAGCTAGAAGGCTTCCCTCCAACACAGAAAGGCTTGCAGGGCTCAGAAGCTTACCAACAGTCCTGGATACAGCAACTCTGTATCTGGACTAGGCTAGTAACAGAAAAGTTGGGGAAACAAGCGCAAGTGCGGCTTTTAAACCAGAAAGTTGAAAGAGATGGGAAAAAACTGCCCAGACGGCCAGTAGCTACAATTTCTGGGCCAGGAACCACTCCTTTTGTGGTAGATAGGCTACCTAATGATTACCACTCCCACTGATAAGCTAGAAGGCTTCCCTCCAACACAGAAAGGCTTGGGGGGCTCAGAAGCTTACAAAGAGTCCTGGATACAGCAAATCTGTACCTGGACTAGACTAGTTACAGGAAAGGTGGGGAACAAGTGCAAATGCAGGCTTTTAACCCAGCAAGTTGAAAGAGATGGAAAACTGCCTAAACGGCCAATAAACTACAATTTACGGGCCAACACCCACTCTTCCTGTGGTAGATAGGCTACCTGATGCTTACCACACCCACTGATAAGCTAGAAGGCTTCCCTCCAAAACAGAAAGGCTTGGGGGGGGGGGGCTCAGAAGCTTACAAAGAGTCCTGGATACAGCAAATCTTTACCTGGACTAGACAAGTAACAGAAAAGGCAGAAAACAAGCACAAACACAGGCGTTTGAATCAGAAGGTTGAAAGAAATGGAAGAGCTTCCCAAACGGTCAATAAACTATAATTTCTGGGCCAGAAACCTCTCCTCCTGTGGTAGATAGGCTACCTAGTACTTACCACTCCCACTGATAAGCTAGAAGGCTTGATACAGATAAGATATGATACAGACATATGATTTATACATGAAACAACAAACATTACAAGAGTTGACTAGCATAACATACAAGAGTTGACTAGGATAACATAATCAGACTTAGATTCAAACAGTCAGTCCTAGTTAAAAAAATAGCAATGATATGTATATTAGGCAGACCAACAAAAAACAGAGACTGATTCATACAATATTCAACTATTCATACAAATATATATGCATCAAGATTGTTAGTCAGAGTGAGGAGATGTTTTTGAAAGAAGAAGAGATATTAAAGGTTGAAATAAGGTGAAAAATGTGGAGACAGGGAAAGGAAAGCCTAGCCAGGAGTTATACAGTTGCAGAGCCAGTGACTGTTGAGGTGTTCTTTAGGGCCATTTTAAATGAGGATAGGTTTGAATTTATTTGTAAGTTTTGAGGAAGTTTGTTCCATTCCTTAGTTATATTGTGGGAGTAGAGGGAGTCACCGAAGTAGTTATGAGACTGGGTAATTTTCAGCATGAGTTTGTTGGAAGATCTAAGGGTCCTACAGGTGGTGTTAGGTTGAACCAGGTTTGAGAGAGCAGGACAGTTAGTTGGGTTGTGGATGATTTTATGAGTGACGGTAAGTTGGTTAAGAGATAAAAAGTTGGGTAGCTCTAGCCATTTGAGCTGTTTAAGTATAGTACAATGGTGAGTTTTTTGAGGTGTATTGGTTACAAACTTAGCTATCTTGTTGTAGCATGAATCTAGGTTATTTAGGTCAGACTTACGTAAGTTGGTAAAGATAGTTGAGCAGTAAAGTAGGGAAGATAGTAGGTGTGACTTTGTGGCAAATCTGGCTTCTAGTGTAAGGTATGCTTTTGTTCTATATAGAGTGCCTAGTTTGGAGTGTACTTTTCTGATAGTTATGGAGATGTGCTTATCAAATTTTAGTTTGTTGTCAATGGTAACACCTAAGAGTTTTGTCTGGTCAGTAGGTTCTATTTTAGTGCCATTTGTGGAGTAAATAGTGATGGGAGGTATATTATGGCTAGTTGAATTGTTTGCAAAGATCATTAACTTAGTTTTATTTGGGTTAAGAATGAGCTTATGGCTGGAGAGAGAATTTTCTGTCTTGGAAGGCAGATTGAGTCAGTTACTGAAGCTGTTAAAGCTGTTGCTGGGATATATATATATATATATATATATATATATATATATATATTTATATATATACATATATATATATATATATATATATATATATATATATATATATATATATATATATATATATATATTACCGTTAGAACATTGAACGTTCAAAACATCTACAAACGGAAACCCGGGACCACAGCATTGACACGTCACTTCCCCGACAAGCCAGAATATGAATGGCCACATATTCGACACCCAAATAATCAACACCATAAACACTGACAGATTCAAACCACTAATCCCTACAAGACGTGTAGCAATCCAGCAATATAAACTCAAAAAATAATATTCCAAAGTGGTGTATTCAAACATAAATTTATTCTTAAAAGCCAAGTGAAAGCATTCCAAATGCACCAAGAAACCCAAAATGAGTGCAGCGAGCCAAAAACAGGAAACCCAAAGGTTAGATCCACTCCGTTTATTGTCAACAGTACTAAAGCATAAATTTATTCTTCACAGCTGTAATTTCAAACATAAAATATTGCTTCAATCACTCTTGTAAGACTGCTGTCACAACTGTGAAAAAAGTAGCATTATCCAACATACTCTCTCATTACCCACAACATGAAAGATGCATCTGCAAGTACAAAACCCTCACATCACGGGCAATGCTTGTAATGAACTCAAACGGGGTATACTCCTCCCTATTCTGTAGAATCTGTTGAAATCTGTCATGCCTCTCAATCAGTCTCCGCTTTTTTGGAGATGGAGGTACTCCACTAACCATGCACACCCTTAACTCATCTATATGATTCTGCTCCCTACAAAGTGCATGCATAATGACATCCAAATCAGTCACCCTAGGATCTACCAGGCATTTAAGCCACCTGTGCCAGGCATCTACTGAGTTGTGGGTACGGGGCAGGAAAAGATCATTCAAATCTGACACGTTCCAGAATTTTATAGGGAACAACGGTGGAAACCTCATAGTGCTGGAGGCACACGTGCTGAACTTCTCTCATCTGGCACTCTGTCCTTCAGTATATTGAATGTCTCCAACATTTTATTCTCAGGCAGGAAAGCTAATGCCACCAATGATTTCATATACAATTGAAACTGCATACTAGTGTTATATAACACACTTAATCCCATATGCTGAATCTTGCGCCAAACATTTTGTCCAAAGTGAAATAAGCAGCCTTTGGACTGCACATCATCAATGTTTAAACAAACACTTTTCAGAGCAGCGATTTCAAAGTCGCATAAATTATATTTCACAGTTTTGACAAATCCATTCTCAGGCATTAATGCAAATAACGCATTCCACAAGTAGTTGTAACATTTTAAAGACTTAGCACTCATGAGTGCATAGAATAAAGCTACAACCTTACTACATGACCCTAGCTTTAATAGGCCGTGAATGCTGTAGAGTTGTCGGCAAGTTAGACCCCTATGGAAATATGTCCCATCCATCATCCATATGGAAGCCTTACTGAAATGATATAGATTGTTTACTGTAGTGAATGCGTACACAACAGTGTTACCGCTACTATCAGCGATGCGTTTGGCAATAAAGGTGTCGTCTTTAAGAGTATATTTATTGACATTAATGTTTAATAATTTTAGCTCTCTGCTACCAGGTGTGAGGTGATGCTTGTGCCGTACCCTAGCAATATGTTGTAAGAGTGATTTCCTACATGGTATGTTGTGTACCACATCTAAAGATGTGGATGCTAAACTGTCCTCAACAACAACACATGGCATATTTCTGCTGTATTGTGCCCTAACCTTCACTTCACCACAAACCCTATATTGTTCTATTTCACTAGGGTCACCGCTATGCTGATGTGGTGTAGACCTCAACAGTTGATCACCACTATTTGCTGTTTTGGTTACAGCTCTACCCTTACACCGAGCGGTGAACTTATCCTTACAACAACAGTACCTTTTTTCATTTCTGCTCCATTCTAGGTAGTACAAATAGCCTTCAAGTTGTAGCATATGTTTCCCCTTCTGAGACAGTAATTCTTCGTAGATTTCACCAATATTCCCTGGTCCTGCTATATATTCATCAGACATTGTGACTGATTTATCTTCTCTTGTCAGTGTTCACTGTTTGTTGTGTGAAATTTACTCTTCATAGATTTACTACTTCCTTTCCAAGATTTGAGATCTTCACCAGGCAGTAATCTGTTTCCACTGTCGAACATTTAAAGGCTGACCAATTACATTTTCGGGGAAGTGATGTGTCGATGTTGTGGTCCTGGGTTTCCATTTGTCGATATTTTGAATGTTCGATGTTCTAACGGTAACCTATATATATATATATATATATATATATATATATATATATATATAAATGTTTAACTTTGGAGTTTGTGATATTTAAAAGAAAGAACTAATTGGAGTATGCCATATGATGTAATGAATTGTATATAACTCTAGTTTGCATAATATCATGCAGTTTTCCACAGGACCCTAGAGGGAAAAATCTGCAGTGATAGGAACTTAATAAATACTCTATACCAAGCTGACAGTCTCTCCTCTGAGTTTAATAAATGAGTATGTGCCTGCAGTTCACCCTTGAAGTCAGTACCTATTCAGAGTAGCTGTCCTCTCCTTTGAATAACTGTCCTGTGTGTAAAATAGATAGTCATCTACTCCAATATGATCCCTTCTAGGATGGAAATTTTCAAATGGGGAAGAATTTGAATTCAGCCATGTTTTGGTGAACCCTCCAACAAATTTCACAATAAACCAGTTATACTGCAAATTGTTACACCATTGCATACTTCTAAGAAGGGGCCAAACTGGGGAGAAAATGGACCCTGTTCTGTTGATCGAAAACTGAAAAACACAAATATCTGAATAAAACATTAATGGACCGTGTGTCCTTGATAATTGTTGCTTCACTGCATCTGACAGAGACAAGCAATGAGAAAAGGAATCCCCTTGCTAAATTAGGAGGTTCTCTACAAAGGAGCCAGAAATCATTTATTCCTGCATCTCTTCTGGTATTCAGTAATCTGCAGTTTAATTATATATTATATCTTACAAAAGGGATGAATATTGAAAACTCATCAAACAATCAGATAAGCACCCCACAATAGACAGTCTTTAGTTCAAAGATAAGAATAAAGACTAGAACTTGTGTAGATTCAAGACAGAGTAATAATCTATAAATGTTAACTGCCAATCACCAGTGAACACTGACCTGGAGTGATGTTGGCAATTAGCTGAAACAGAAATCTTGCACTGGAATATTAAAACCACCAGGAAGAGGGAAGCAATCAGAGCCAGATTTAGGTATAAGCTAAACAAGCTTCAGCACAGGGCCTTGCAGTTTGAAGAGGCCTATAAAAAGTTTTGAATTTGTTTAATTTACTAGTTTTAGTAACATTTCATATATAGAAGTCTCCACAATGTAGCTCTCCTATACATGGCTCACTTGACCTAATTTAAATGATTAAAATATGCTTTATTTCTGCATGGATTCATACCTTTTTTTCAAAGAGAGAAGTACAACACATATACATCATTAGGAAGAACAAGAGTTAAAATGGCATTTAGTTAGTACCCATAATCTTTTCAACAAAAAGTGATACCAAATATAAGGTACTTAATGTCTGTATGGATAAAATTATATGCACTGCACTCAGTCAATGCCAGCATGTTCTCCTAAGGATCAGCTGCTGTTTTCAGTGTACCATTACAGCCTCAGAGAGTTTCAAGGGATAATGAGAAAAGGCCCAGTTTACAATCATCTTGCTGACAAGTTTTCCTTTTCACTTGATTCAGAAGCTTCAGAGGAACAGCTGCGCAAAGCTCTCCAAAGAAAGATTAACTAAACAATGTTGATGTTAATCTCACTGCAAAACTAAATCACTTCCAAATTTATATCAAGCAAAGCTATTCAGGAAGGACATCTATGCTAATAAAATCTGTATCAGGTCATCTTCCAAGACAAGATATGTTTAGCCTTTCCTAATGCTGGAGCAGTACTATAGCTATTTTTAAGTTTAATGGCGGCACATTGCTGGGGGGGATGATGATTTTAATGACAAAAGGGAAATAAAAATGAGCTGCAAGCAACAATAATACAAGACACGCTACCTGCTCTTAGTATTATGTGAACAGAAACTAATAAACTGTGTAGCATATCTATTCAGGACATCAATGATGACTTTTCTTTTAAAATCAAGTTACAGCTTGCAAATTACATTTCCTTTTATGGCAACTACAAGCTTATAATATTATTTTATTTTTAGGAATTAAATATATTCAGTTATTCACTGAGATTGAATTTTCGTTATTATTTTCCTACTAATAACTGCCTTGAAACTAACTAAAGGCATATTTTAAAGTTCTTATAGATCAACCCTTCCCCCACCTCTATATTGGTGTGTTATGCTTCTTGGTGATACTCTAGCCAAGCTCACTTGTCACATGCTCTTATTCCATGTTAGCAATTACTAAGTAGGGTTTGCACAGCTTCCCACGGATTAGTGCATCACCATATCCGAACCTGACTTTGCTGTCAACAGATTACCAGCAAGAGGTATTTCCACTGCCACCAAAGCTAAAATAAACAACTGATAGGAGCATAAATAAGTTAGGGGTCACCATCAGTGAGCAAATAAAATCTGATTACCATAAAAGAAACAATGAAGAAAACCCATCAGAAGTTAGTCTCACTGTACAAGATAGCTCCATATTTAACAAACTCTCTAAGAAGACACATTGCTTCAGCCTTCCTGCTTCCTACACACCTCTCTGCTGCTCCAGTATTGATTAATCTGCAAGCCTTACAATCCAACTTCCTTGAGCGATATTATAATCAAGCTGTAAAATTTGCCACCAGCTTGACATATAAAGCACATCACTGCCATGCTCTTACAAAGTTTTATGACTCGAACTAACCTAGTCATTCTCACAGCTACTAACAACACACAAACTCATCTGCAAACCTGATGAATGGCCAGTCCTAAGTAAAATTTTTAATGTTACTCCCGAAACAGACATTTCTCCATTAACAAACTACTTCTGCACATAACCCTGTCTAATAATTCATCTAGTGACTCTGTGTATCTAGACTATGGACCTCCTTGCCCCTACTATGTAGACAAAATGACAACAACAGGCTTTTAAAAATTAAACTCAGACAACGCTGACTAGATACATGGCTGTGCTCTTGTTTCACACCACGGTAACACGGCTTTGTCTTCATCTTTCTAGACAGCTTTTCCTCCCTCATTCCTCCTCACTCACATGTTTTATAACACAATTAACTTATGGCCGGCCTTCTTCCATTCTATTTCTGCTTTCCCTTTCTCTACTGTCATACCCCAAACTCAAAAATGTTCCTTTCTACTTTATTCGGCTTTTCACTTTCCATCATCTCCACCTCTGGTATCCTGCTCTGTGTTCTTTCCCTAAAGTTTTCTACTCTTCTTTCTTGACTCTTTTTCCCAGATTCACGTACTTTGTAACTCCTCTATACTTGATATGTTCTCTCCTTACTTATTTTGCACACACTCTACCTGGCTATTACCCGAGAACTCCTCTATACTACTTCAATTTATACTGTGTACCACATTGTTACTACTATCCCTGTCGTAACCACATACTACTATGCAGCTGTGTACGAGTGTTGGTTTTTACAAACTGATCTTGAATATGCTTTGTATAAGTAATTGTGAAAATTATCAATACAATCATAAATCTGTAGATTTATCTCCTGCTTTTTATAATATTTGTTAATAAGCTTACTCTGTATTATGTTATCCTACTAGGAAAATTATTGTATCTTTTTTTTTTAATTTTTCGTGTACTTTGAATTTTTCATATTGACTTATGCAGCTTTTCTCACCTGGCCTTGCCAGACAGGAGGTTGGCTTTTGTTGACCCAGACATACTGTCCAGTAAATAAAATTTAAATAAATAAACAGTTTAAAGAAAAGGAAAATAAAAAGTATACTGTTTTGTAATGCACTGAAGTCTTACTGCAATAAAGTGAAGGTGAACAAAAAAATAAACAGTACCAGTCCTTACGCTATAATGAGTGTAACTGACAATATTAAAAACAGGAACAGAGAAAAGAACTTTGTTCTACAATAGCAATGTCTGCTTGGGATTTGCTAACATGAAAATTCTAAGGGCCCCAGCAGAGACCAGAATAAATAATTATACATTTTTATATCATTTTATCTCCCCACTGCCTATCAACCATCAGCCCTCTTGTGACCCAAATGGTGCATTTATTCTCTGTAGGATGACAGCCAGTCACAGGAGACTATCATCCAGAAAGCAATGAGGATTTTAAATGGGTGTTAACCCCCATCCCTGAGGTTATTGGGTTTGGTTGACAGCACTAACCTCTCAGACATGCACAGTACAGTGACTCTAGCTACAGTGTACATGGCCCCTATCATAAAGCAAATGCTACCATTACACCTTTATACCTACAGTATACTCACCCACCACTGGGTCTCACTATAACAAGCAGTATAGCTGCCACTTTTCCCACAAGATATTGGCCACTTACTCTTATTTTCCATCATCAGCTTCTCTAGCACCCCCCATCACTAGTCTATCTCAGACCATCTGGATTACAGTCAGGGCTACATCCTTCTGCAGCACAGAGCTGGAAAACAGGTATAAAACTGAGCCAATTACCTTCTGCAACACCTGTGGAGTTATGATGCTAAGGAATCAATAGTGACACCAGGATGGACAGTAATAAGTGAACCATTCACCAGTGCTGTCATACAGTCAAATACCAATTAGTGACACTGGACGCCAGTAAGGAGTGAAGCATTCAGCAGTACTGTCATGAAATAAAATGCCACTACTAACACCTGTATGAACCAGTAGCAAGTGAACCATTCACCAGTGCTACCATACAGTAAAGTATCAATTAGTGTCACCAGAATGAAGCAGCAGTGAGGGAAACATTTGGCAGTGCTTTCATACAGTAAAATGCCATTATTAACAGGAGTATGGACCAACAGTGAGTGAAACATTCAACAATGTTGTTATGCAGTAAAATGCCATCAGTGCCACCAATAAAGATTGCTGACATCATGCAGCAGTGACATCATACAGTGAATTACCATTTAATCATTGGCAGGTGCTGATGTTCAGTATGGATCACAGGGAGAAAATTTATTTATGGAGAAGTAAGCACATCCAATATGTATCATCTTAGAATTAATATAATGCAGTGTGAATCCCATAATATGGAAATGATAATGCAGCTTTATTTCATGTAGTATGAACATGTAACCACTACAAGAAGGCATTTGCAACATGAGAGAAATGCTATCCTAATGAATATGAAACTGCCATTTGGCTGCAGATTGCTAGATGTTGGGTTAAAACCACAGATTTAAAATAAATGATTAGACCGAACTGGTAAATATAGTTTGGCAGAAAATGACCTGCTTAATACTGATAGGTAAAGTTTTAAACATTTGCTCCAACCTCTTTACTGAAATGGATAAACAAAGTTTGTACTTCACTGCTTGCATGATAGACTTGTGCAGAAGACTTTTAGAGTCTAACGATATCTTTGTAAAGGTTATATAGCTCAGCTAGTCAAGTAAAAAGTAAAATATTTTTAATAAAAAGAGAAGTTTGTAGTAACCTTAATTCTGGTTGTGGTTAACAGATATGGTGGGGGTGTTCAGAAGCACAAAAGATGCTACACAGTCCTGATTCTACGAGGGAAGGATTCAGAGACCTCTGCACCATATGTGGCGAGTAGTGCTACAAAGGCCTTCCTCGATATAGCCACACAAAAATGTAGCAGTTCAGGGACACGAATAATGACAACTAGTCATATGTTCTGCCCCAGAACTGTACACAGTCATCAAAATAATGTTGGACAAGCAATTCAAAGACATGCTTTGCAGTACTGCTTTGTACAGGGCAGTGAGGACTGAACATGACAGATTTAAAGTAAGAACCCATTGTTGTCTATGGAAGTAGTGGAGGTATTAGCACTACAGCAGGTAAATATTTCAAAGCTGTGTGCATGCATGCACTTACACCACATATGACTGTGAGAGTGTGTGTGTGTGTGTGTGTGTGTGTGTGTGTGTGTGTGTGTGTGTGTGTGTGTGTGTGTGTATAAACCAAAATAAGTGTTACTTTTGTGGATATGGCGCATTTCACTGATGAATAACTGTACAAGCACTTTTGTGCACTTCTACTAGTACCAGCAAACTTTTATAAGCAGTCCTGTTACATCTATTTTGAATTCACCAGTAAACAAATGAATGCAGAAAGAAAAATTACTAAATGTGTATCAAACAGAGCCTTCTTTATAAATAATGGCTATAATGTGCTTTAAAATCAATGCTGGAAAAGGCCCATCAATTTTCCATGGCTAAAAATTTACTATTTATGAAATGTGTCTTTTCAAACACCTTCAAAGGCAACATCTTATTATAAGCAAAAATAGCATACAGATGCGAATGAATGTGTTGACTAAGTCAATAAGAATTATCCTGAAGAAAACAAAATACTGGCAATCACTTCTACACAATACTGACAGTCTTGACTTCCATCAGGATGTCATGTGCCAAGTCTGAATAAGAACTATTTGTACTGAATATTTCCAAGGCCAGATTCACAAAGCATCTTACATAGAATTCAAATTCCAATACTATAATAACATGCATAAAGACAGTTTTTCTTTGCTATGGTAGGCTGTCCTTGGAATAATAAAGGCAGCAAGAACAGAATTCTTCTTTTAACACTATAGAAAAATAATGATAAAAATGACACAATCTGATTCACAGCAGATGACAACACTTGAATTAACAACAATGGCTAACAAGAAGTCAGAAGCATTTGATTTCTAGCTACAACATAGTAGAAATGTAAGTGCATTTGCAATACATTTGAACTTTAAAATATTTTAATGTCTATTTAGTTTATTTATGTTTCTATTTGATTTTGCTTTTATTAATAATTTTGAATAGTAACAAAAATACATTGAAGAAGTTAAAATGCATTACTTCCTTCTTAAAGTGTTCCTGGCTCCCCTGTGCAACGATTTCAGCTTATCCTTTGAGTTATTTATTTGTTTACTACAGTGTGAAAGTAACTACTCTCTTATCTTGAATAAAATACAGGTACAAAAACATAGACCCCAGTAATCTAACAGTTGTTGTTAATATTCTGAGAGTCAGCATTCTGAATTCAGAAAAAATTCATTATAAATCATGCATTACCTGGAAAAAACAAACATTTGTTGCTTTTCAGTATACTTTATTTAAATATATGTATATATATATATATATATATATATATATATATATATATATATATATATATATATATATAGTATATATCATAATGCTGCAATTTTTTAGTAGCATGTGTGTTACAGCTAGACAATTAATGGCCAAGAGTTGTAAACATGAAAATCCTAGTGGCAATCATTGACGTCCATCATATGCACTACTGGAAGTCAGTCCAAATTTTATGCAAGTGTAAGTAAGAACAAAATATTTCAGTGTAGTCATTTTAAATGTGAATGCTTAACTCAAGTGACAACAATAAAAAGTGTTGTCTGTTTCTCTGTTAGAAGGACCTTGGAATATAAAAAGCAAAAGGGTAGCTTACAGATCGGTGCTTGAATATTATCCACTACTATTTGTGAATGTCCCGAGCAACAAAGAAATAGCTAGTGGGCAACTAATTGGTTTTGCTCATAGAAATGTACGGCCTTCATTTTAACTCATCTTCATTCCCTACCTTATCTAATCTCAGTTCCTAAGGTAGCTCTCAATGCACGCACGTCATGTTTTGACATACAGTGATCACCCAGCTTTTGGTCTATGCTAACTACCATTGTTACCTGAAAACCACATATCTCAACAAAAGATTTTCTATTACATAAAACTACCTTTTTAAGTCCTAATTAAGCAAATGATGAAATAGTCAAACTAATACTTATTATATTACCCATAAGTACTTGCTATCACAACACAAAATATTATAAATAGTATGACAAAGCAATAAATAATCAGTGAAAACATGTTTTTCTAGCAGACTGTTTTTGATCTTTGTAAGTAATATAATCCAATCTATTTTATGTAGTTTGAAATTGAAGTATGAAACGCATGTCTTACAGTTCCCCATTTTCCTTCTTACTTTTTCTTCATGCTCAGGCAATGTTGGCAATGTAACATCATTAAACTCACACTTTCAATAAAAACCCACATCGCTAACAAATCTGGTAACATTACAAGTTGTTGCTATTGACAAACTTTTTAAAACAGCTCCTCATGTTCACTACTTAATATTGTTACTTATAAGACATAAAACTGTTCAGTGTCACTTGGTAAATGATCGTCAAACTTTTATATGTTTCTGAAATGTTGGGCCCAATTCCAAAGGACTTGCTCTGACCACTTTAACTGAGAGCAGGTGTTTTGGAATCTGATCCCCATAGTAAGATGGTCTATGTTAGGCCTTACACTGAAGTAAGCCACTTAAACTGCGAGCAAGTCTTTGGAATCTGGCCCTTTGGGAGGTATCCATAGTCCTGGTATGCACGCAAGTGATAATATGAATATGCGAAACTAGATACTAAGCTGATAAGAAAGTGCATTAAATGTGAATAATCAGCACTGGTTTTGAAATTTCTGTATGTGTGTGTGTGTGTGTGTGTGTGTGTGTGTGTGTGTGTGTGTGTGTGTGTGTGTGTGTGTGTGTGTGTGTATCTATATATCTATATGTGTGTGTATATATGTATATATATGTATATATATATATATATATATATATATATATATATATATATATATATTTAGATAGGTTCATAGGTTCATAGGTAGGTACTAGGCTATCTGCCTGAAGGCATTTATAAGCCTAGCCAGAATGTGTTGGATGTGTTGGCTTTTGCCGCCCCCTTAGATTAGTTCCCTGTGCCTCTGTCCAGCAGAGCCACTGAAGTGATCCCCGAGATAAACTTTCTGTTTCCCATCCACTCGTCAAGATTTCTTTTGAAGAGTGTTAGCGAGGAGCTCTGCCTAATGTAGATTGGGATCTTGTTCCAAAGCATGGGAAGTCTCTGGGACAGGAATCTATCCCTCCAGCATGTCCTATTTATTGTTTTGGTGAGGTTTAGATCCCTAGAGCATGTGGCTCACGGGGATAAGGTTTTCTTTAGGTGGAGCATGTCCATCAATTCTGGGTTGGACATGGCCTTGTATGTCAGGCAGAGATCACCTCTGAGTAGGCGGTATGCAACTGAGTACAGCTGTAATTTCTTCAGTTGAGCTGCATAGGGCATCTGTTTGAGGCCAGTGATCCTCTTGATGAGGTACTTCTGTGGTCTTTCCAGCTGTTGCAGGTGTCTTGTAAGGTACATCCCAAATGGGGCATTGTACTCTATGATGGGTCTGATGAGTGATGCGTAGAGGGTCACAATGACCTCTTTTGATCTGGATGCAAACCCTTTTGTGATTAGGTGGGACACATAAAAGGATTTTCTAACCACTTTGGCAATGTGGTTATCAAAGGTGAGATTACTATCTACTTGGGTCCCCAGATCCCTTATTACGTCTTGCGTATTTAGGGGACTGCCACCTATGCGGTAGTTTGTGGGTACTTTGTTTTTTCCAAAGGGGTTGACTATGTACTTTTTGGCATTTAGCTTGAGGCCATGATTTTGACACCAGGTATCCGTCTCAGTGAGATCCTTTTGGAGGATATCTGTGTCAGCCGGAGAGTCAATTATAGCCCCTAGTTTGCAGTCGTCTGTGAACTTGGTCAGCCATAGTCCTCCTGTGCTTGCCTGTACCTCAGAGAAGTATATGCCGAACAGAAGGGGTCCTAGGACTGTGCCCTGGGGAACTCCACTTGTAACTGATTTAGAGTCGGACCTAGCTCCCACAACTCTCACCATGTGGGTTTTGTCCCTGAGCCAGTTGCCAACCCATCTTGTGATGTAGGGGTTTATGTTCAGGCTGGTGAGCTTGTCTATAATACCAGAATGGGGAATGGTGTCGAAGGCCTTTGCGAGGTCTAGGTAGGCTGTGTGTACCACCTTTCCCTCATCTGTAGCCTTGGTAACTGTCTCAAAGAAGTCTACCAGGTTTAGGAGGCATGATCTGCCCTTAACAAAGCCAAACTGGGTAGGGTCCAGTGTTTGGAGGTTCCCAATGTCTCTGTTAATGAGTTCCATGATGATGCGCTCCATAGCCTTGCTATGTTTTTACTTTGTTTACTATCAAAAGTTCGAACGGAGATGCTTCACAGATGGAAACCTTGAAACTGAATTCGAATTTCCATCTTGCTGAACATTTCCTTGTTTGAAACTTTATAAAAGTGAATGCACTGTGCATTCACTAATATAAACTCAAAGTACTGTACAGAGATCGCAGTACAGTGCGGTTTTGGAAATTCATCCCTTTCCTCACTGTAGTGTGATCGCAGAGTTGGAATATATAGTTATCAGGGGGTGTGAGGGCTTGCCCCCCCTGCAAAAATGTGATTTTAGGTATAAGAGTTCCCTTTACCTTAGCTCCTATACGGACATCACGTAATCTGTTTGGCAACAATGTCGAATCTGCTGAATTCATTCAACTGATTCGACATTGTGTCGTGTAATACATTTTGACTTTCATTGCTTTTCTTCGGTGTGTCAAACAGAAATTATTTTTCCTTTCAATATTTTAATAGTAAACTATATATATATATATATATATATATATATATATATATATATTCATATATACATGTTGCAGTTCTACAGATTATATGTTTTCCTAAAAATACTGTAGGATGGGGGTCTAAAGCAAATATTTTGTTATTATCAAAACACAAAATGCACCAGTATTTATAAATTGCTTTGCTTATCTTTCCAGCTAAATTGTTTATTGTATGCAAATGGTCATTGGATTTTCTATTATATATCTTTGACTCTCTAACAGTAATTCATTCATAGTTATCTTAGGAGCCTGATCTGAATCATGACCTCTCTGTTCAAAGATGCTTTCTTCATTTTTCAGCCTTAGAAAATAATCCTTTAAACTATATTAGCACATCTGAAGTCTCAAAAGCAGATCATAAGGAAATATGAACAACATTTTTGTTGTGCTGACCCGTACAGTGCGCTGATATCAAATTCAGAACTGAATAATACTGAAATACTTAAAGGTTGAGTGGAAGGCTTAAGCATATTTTGTAGTTAGATATCTTGCTGCCTTTCTTTTGAAAATTTTTTTTAAGAATTCTCCAGTAAGAACTGACAAGAGGCCTTTTAATCAGGTCTATATCACTTTATCGACCTTTTAAAAGTTCGAACGTCATATGGTCGACAGCATATGACTGAACTTTTAAAAGATCAAACGTTTCAATGGAGATCTCTGTACAGTGCAGAATAGGAAGATTTCCCTTTCCTGCACTGTAGTGTGATCTCGGAGTTGGTATATTTAAAGAGCGGGGGGTGTGGGGGGCCAAGCCCCTCACTTGGGGGGTTCAGGGGGGTTGCCCCCTGCTTATAATATTCAGGTAAGCTTTTTCTGTCGTTTAGTTTTTTTATTAGATTTACGAACCTTTATTTCTCCACTGTTGTGCAACCTCGGCACGATCATATTGTTATTTTAGGAGGCGTGTTTGTGTGTGAGTGGGTGGGTCACCTCACTTGTTTTGAGGGCAGGGGCAGGGCCTCCTGCAAAAGAACATTTACTCTGACTTTCACTGAAAGTGCTTTGGCAAAACATTTTTTTTGCTTATTGCATTAGTGAGGTACATATATATATGCATGCATGCATGCATACACACACATACAAATATTTCAGGCACCGCAATAATGCCCTTCTAGCCCGCTGTGTTGATTTTTTTTTTGGATTCCATATATCTAAAATATATTATTAGTGAATTTATACCTGACCCCCAGACAAAAAATATCTTATTCTTTTTGAATATATATGTTTTTTTGCCTGGATTTATTGATGTCCTCTCTCAGATTTATACTCATACACAATGAGTGACACTGCATGGAGATAATGCTGCGTACCTATATTTACACCTGGAAAAGTCAACTAAGTGTATTATGTGACTAATTATCAGGGCAAAGTAAAGAATATTTAAAAAGTTTCAGACATATAATCTTATATACCAGCATCATTTAGCAGCTCTTGTTTTCTTTTGTCAATATTCATTCTACACCACATTTTTACACTTGATATTTTCTTTCAGGCTAGTTTCTGAGTCATATAACTAATGTGTTCTCATGAATACAAATCTAGACATAACACATTTTCTGATAAAAATTATGCTCTGTCATTTTTATGTTATAGGAAATTATGAGTATTTTAGTTGTCTTCTGAGACAAACATGTATTTATTTGAAATTTTCCTGCCTGCTTTTCCTAACTGCCATTCACAGTGGTCATGTAGAGAATGAATTGTGAGTTAAACAATGCAGTGTCCTCTCCTGGATTCTTGTAGGTATACCTTGAAATATTACAGCAATGGGCTGGATTCAGAAAACGCATCCTCTAAGTGAATTTGAATTTTGCACCCATGCAGGATATGTGCAATTTGAAAAAACAATGTGCCAAAACTTGCCTATGTAAATAGAATTGCTATATGCTAATATGTAATGATTAGGTGCCTAGTGATAATGAGACAAAAAAATGGTGAAACAATTCAAAATGTTTAAATGCTGTGCAATGGAGCTGCAGCTGCACACACTTTATATTTGAATTTGTCCAGAAGCCCATGTTCAGATGGAGTACATTGCACTATTATGCTATGGATTGCTGCAGTCATATTAACTGTGTATCTGCAGGAGATACTCTTCACATGTACCAGGTTTTCCAACTTCGCTTGACATTTCATGGTTTCCATGACACCTACCTTATAGACTGTTACTTGGTGATGATAGAGGCACCATAACATATCATGGAAATGTGTTAACCCTCCTCTGCAGCTCTGTGGAGAGTTATAGAGTACACATCCCAACAGATACTAAGGTATGTGTTGCTTTATGTACATTACCTATGGAACCTTTCAGTGACCTTCTAGGTATACAGTGGACGATGTGTGGAGATCTACTTCAGAATACTCCATTAGTTTATCTATACCCACTACCCCCAATTCCCACCCACCCCCAGGGGTCCTACACTTATACTTCCATAGGCCACATCCCCTATCCCAACCATCCAATCCAATACTTCTCCCAACTTAATTATTTTAACCATACTCCACCCATTTTCACATTTTCCTCCCCAACATCCTGTACCTCCTCCAAATAACCCTCTTAAAGCTATCTCACTACCTATCACCACTCCCACACTAACAACTGCATTAAACCTTTATTTTTTCTTTGTCTTTCTTACCCTATTTTCCTGCTATAACTATATAAATATGTCTTCAACAACTAAACCTATCCTAACTAAATGTTTAATACTATTTACTCTCATATCTATTCTCACCTCTGCCTATCTCTTCACCTGCATTAACAAAGCCAATTTTAACTACTTCAACTACTCTCCTAAACAAACAGCTAGTGATAAATACATCTTTACCCATTTTCAAACAAACACCACAACCACACCCTGCTACTTGCTAGCCAAGTATCATCGACTTACTCATATTAAATTCAATAACACACCTCTAAGGAAACTAAAATACCTAACCAGCTTCCTCAACCACCAGTTTTCTGCCCTAAAAACTTCTACCTTAAAAGATGGTGACATCCATCCCAACCCAGGCCCCACAAGCTTCTCATCTTGTACAACTCCTTCTTCCACTTCCCCCACCATTACTACCCAAACCTGTCTCTCAAATTCTTTACTTCTTGGTCATCTTAATATCCGCAGTATAAACAATAAAATTCCATATCTCCATGCCCTCCTTGATACTCGTTCCTTTCATATCCGCAGTATAAACAATAACATTCCTTATCTCCATGCCCTTCTTGATACTCATTCCTTTCATATACTCTGCCTGACAGAAACCTGGTTAAAACCAGCAACTAAAGATAATGAAATAATTCCCCCAGGTTACAACATATTAAGACTCGACCGCACTAAACGTAGGGGTGGGGGAGTAGCTCTACTGTATAACTCCACTCTACAGATCTCCTCCCTATCTTACAACCCACCTCAGGATAGTAAAGCTGAAGTTTTGATCTCCCGACTTCAATTAAATGCTTCCAAAGCCCTATATATTATCTGCATCTACCTACCACCTGGCAATAATATTTCTATAATAGAAGACATACTGAGCTGGGTATCAACTTCTCACCCACAAGAAACCATTATACTTGGCGATTTCAATACTGACTGGAAACGTGTAAACACAGAGAATCCTTCATCACATATCAATCTTCATGGCTTTAGTCAAACTATTACCACCACCACTAGAATCAACAAACCCAATAATAAAGAGAGTATCCTAGATTGGATACTCATTAATAAACATCAACAAGTTTACAAGGCAGGAACTCTACCAGATGTCTTAAGTGATCATATGTTAACTTACATCATAAGACAAAAGAATGATATCCCTAACACCCCTACTTATAAGATCTCTCGAACCAACAAACATTTTAACCCTGTATTATTCCAAAATGAACTTAGTGTCTGTAACTGGCACCCACTAAAAACTCTCCCTCTTGAGCAGGCAGTCAAATATTTTAATTCTAAATTCTTAACTATCCTTGACAAACATGCTCCTAAACGTTCTATCAGAATGAAATCCAAACCTGCCCCCTGGCTTTCTAAAGAAACTAGACAATTAATATTACTTAGAAATAAATCTTGGGCCAAATGGAGAGCATCCAAAAATACCTCAGAGCAACAAACATTCAGACAGCTAAGGAATACCACTAATAAAGCTATTCTGACTGACAAAAAAACTACTATTGTAACCTACAGCAATCTCACCAAAACAACCCACAAAAATTCTGGCCCAGCATTAATAGACTCCTACACCCAGGACATTCCAGTACACCACCCCCTCTTGGGGCTGATAACAATACCTCCCTTCAAACTGCCAATGCCTTTAATACCTTCTTCACTGACACCATAAAATCTCTAGCCTCCCAACTGTCCACTAACAACTCTAATCTCCAAACTTCTTTACCTAATACTCACCCTACATTCCAATTACAACCCATCGCTACCACATATATCCAAAAACTTTTGCATAAACTAAAGCCATGTACTCCCTCTGCAGACCAAATACCATCTGAATACCTGCAAAAAGCAGCCAAAGCAGTTGCATATCCTATATCCATCCTTATAAACAGAACCATAAATGAAGGAACCATCCCAGATATCTGGAAAATTTCCCACATTATCCCTCTACATAAAGGTGGAAACTCCAATGAATATTCCAACTATAGGCCAATAGCACTCTTGTCACCCTTAGCAAAAGTTATGGAAAAATGTATTCACCATCAACTTATCAACCACCTAACCCAACATAATATATTAGCAAATTGTCAGCATGGTTTCAGGCCATTTCATAGTACCACCACAGCCCTCCTATCTTTCACTGACTCTATCAATAAAAACCGTAACAACAACTTCCTCTCATCTGCACTCTTTATTGATCTGTCAAAAGCTTTTGACATGGTCAACCACCCATTACTCCTAAAAACTCTTGAATCCCTTGCTCTTGACACCAAGGTTGTCCATTGGTTTAAGTCCTACCTTAACAATAGGAAACAAGCAGTCCTTTGGGAGAATAAACTATCCCCCCACCTACCAGTCTCCCTTGGATTACCTCAGGGCTCCATTCTCGGCCCACTTCTATTCTCAGTGTTCATCAACGACCTTTACTTAGCAATCCCTCAAGCTACTTGCATACAATATGCAGATGATTCCACTCTTATATGTTCTGCCAACTCCACATCTGAACTACAATCCCTAACTCAGACAGTATTCAACTCAGTCGAGGCATGGTTCCTAAAACGTTGCCTCCTTTTGAATGCCAAAAAAACTAAGCTACTACTCTTTACACCTAACAGTAAATCCCCCCCAATCAATTTCTCTATCAAATCAAATAATGGTACCATTATAACCCCGGACTCTACCACTAAACTATTAGGAGTCTTAATTGACAATAACCTTACATTTGATAATCATATCAATAACACTATAAAATCCTTAAATAGAAAATTAGGCTCCCTATATAGAATAAAACCATTCTTAACACCAACAGCCAGAGCTACTATTGCCCACTCACATTTAATCTCCACTCTTCTCTATGCTTCCCCCATTTACACCAACCTGAAGAAAAGTAATCTCACTAAACTAACTAACTCCTATAATAATATTGCAAGGTTTGCCACTGGGAACCCATTTAGAACCCATCACTGTCTGAACTTAAAGCAACTTAACTGGCTTGAACTAAAAAACATTCTGATACTCTCCCAACTTACCATTATTCATAGGATATTTTACCAGCCCAAGAACACACTAACCTTGTTACCCCCTATGTAAACCTCAACTCCTTACGCTCCTCCACTAAACTACTGGCTAGCAATACCAAATCTAATAACATGGCAGGTGACTCCTTGTTTTCAAATACCACTGGAAAATTCTGGAACATGTTGCCATCAGATCTAACTGCACTTCCCTCCTTCCCACTCTTTAAACAAAGGCTGAAGCAACATCTTATAACGAACTGGTTATGCCCTTGCTGTTACCCTGACTAATTGTCTGCATTCTTTTTTTGCCATGTTTCTATATCCTCCCTCCCCTTTACTTTTTGAAACACTACTTACCCCTTAGTAGCATAAACTACTTTAAACTATTTCCTAAAAATAGGAGATGAACTATCTGTGAACATATTTGTTAACAACCTCACATACATTACTGTAGGAGTATCTTATTCCTTTCAAAGCTCCTGTATTTCTTAATTAGCTTATTTTACTGTAACTAAGGCTCTCTACTGATTTCTAACGATTGTATTATTTTTATATTGGTATAAATATTTCTCTTTCTATATGGTATTGTTTCTTAGATAGTATTGACTTTAGAACTACTGTTCTCTCATGTACTGTTTGTCTTACACTTTCATGCTTCCTTTTTCTCAGAAAATTGTACATTATAAACATTTAAATGTTACTGTGGAGCTTTTCTCCCCGGGCCTCTGCTGAAAATGGAAATATATCCAGTTGGACAAGCCCGGTTAACAAATGTAAAATAAAAATAAATAAACTTCTAAAAGTTCGATCGTATGGTGTCGACCATATGATGTTCAAACTTTTAAAAGTTTGATCATCTAATATAGACCATTTTATACATAGAATTTCACAGGTAGTTTGCTATCATAGTTTCGAATGCTGCTTATACTCTATTTTCATTAAGGGTGAGTATATGACGTCTTTTTTTCAGCAAAAACATTTTGATGAAAGCACTTTTATCAATAGTAGAGAACTCCCATTTCTCCACTGTTGTGCAACCTCGGTACGATCATATTTATTTTAGGAGGCGTGTGTGTGTGTGTGGTGTGGGTCACCTCACTTGTGGGTGCAGGGGGCAGGGCTTCCTCCTGCAAAAAGAACATTTACTCTGACTTTCACTGAAAGTGCTTTTGGCGAAACATTTTTTGACTGTTTGCATTAGGGGAAAGTAGTGTACATATATACATGCATGCATGCATACACACACACATACAAATATTTCAGGCACCGGCAATAATGCCCTTCTCGCCTGCCAGTGTTGATTTTTTGACATGGATTCCATATATCTAAAATATATTATTAGTGAATTGTTATACCAGACGAAAACATCCTATATTCTTTTTCTGAATATATATGTATTTTTTGCCTGGATTTATGATTGTCCTCTCTTAGATTTATACTCATACACAGTGAGTGACACTGCATGGAGATAATGCTGCGTACCTATATTTACACCTGGAAAAGTTAACTAAGTGTATTATGTGACTAATTATCAGGGCAAAGTAAAGAATATTTAAAAAGTTTCAGACATATAATCTTATATACCAGCATCATTTAGCAGCTCTTGTTTTCTTTTGTCAATATTCATTCTACACCACATTTTTACACTTGATATTTTCTTTCAGGCTAGTTTCTGAGTCATATAACTAATGTGTTCTCATGAATACAAATCTAGACATAACACATTTTCTGATAAAAAAAATTATGCTTTCTATCATTTTAAATGTTATAGGAAATTATGAGTATTTTAGTTGTCTTATGAGACAAACATGTATTTGAAATTTTCCTGCCTGCTTTTCCTAACTGCCATTCACAGTGGTCATGTAGAATGCATTGTGAGGTTAAACAATGCAGTGTCCTCTCTTGGATTCTTGTAGGTATACCTTGAAATATTACAGCAATGGGCTGGATTCAGAAAACTTTGCTGCATCACTCTAAGTGAATTTGCACCCATGCAGGATATGTGCAATTTGGAAAACCAAGCTACACAATGTGCCTAAACTAAATAATGTGGTCAGAATTGCTATATGCTAATGACTGTAAATTAGGTGCCATGTATGATAATGAGACAAAAAGTATGGTAGAGCAATTCAAAAATGTTTAAATGCTGTGCAATGGAGCTGCACACACTTTATATTTGAATTTGTCCAGAAGCCCATGTTCAGATGGAGTACATTGCACTATTATGCTATGGATTGCTGCAGTCATATTAACTGTGTATCTGCAGGAGATACTCTTCACGGATGTACCAGGTTTTCCAACTACGCTTGACATTTCATGGTTTCCATGACACCTACCTTATAGACTGTTACTAAGATGATAGAGGCACTATACAACATATCATGGAAATGTGTTGACCTCCTCTGCAGCTCTGTGGGAGTTATAGAGTACACATCCCAACAGATACTAAGGTATGTGTTGCTTTATGTACATTACCTATGGAACCTTTCAGTGACCTTCTAGGTATACAGTGGACGTATGTGAGGAGATCTACTTCAAGAATACTCCATTAGTTTATCTATACCATGCTTCAGCGTGTGGGGCAGCATGTGCAGTTCCCACTTACCTCAGAGGAGAGAACAAACACTAGGTAGGAGTTCTGTGACATAGCCAACTTCTCTGAGCTACTGGTGACCATAGATTGTACCCACATTGTAATAAAGGCCCCGCCTGGTAAGCTGGGAGGAGGTACATGAATTTCAAGGGTATCACTCCATCAACCGCCAGGTGGTCTATAATGCTCAGGTTATCATCTAAAATATAATAACGTACAGCAACTCTTTTTTACATTATGAGAGTTGCCATCCTCAGTTTCAAAAGAAAAATGTGGTGAAGGGTCAAATGATTCGATTGTCAAGGCTTAATAGTCAGGATGACAGTTTTAAATTTGAACTGCTGAAGCTTATTGACATGTTCACAAATAGAGGGTATCTAATGGATTTACTGACTAAGTTAAGTAAGGATGTCGAAATGAGAAGAAGCAGTAATTTTAGACCTATTCTCTTGGATTCAAGTAGAAGTGTTGGTTCGTCTAATACCATTGACATTAATTCACTTACACTAACAACTCTATGGCAATGGTGCTGGAGTATAACGATTCAGGTATGAAAATTAAGAACATTATCCAGATAGTATGGGACAGTGTATTTCCTTCAGACTTAAAAGAAGTATTGGGTCCAAACCCGAGATTCATTAACAGTAGGGGTTCAAACTTGAAAGAGCTGTTGGGAAGAGGTGAAGGGACAACTAATAGTAACATCTCACGGATGGGTAAGTGTGGTACATGCAGTATTTGCAAGTTTATTAATGACGGACCTTATGTACACATAGACAGTTACAAAAAAACACTAAACTGCCCAGGGTACTGTAATTGCAATACTGACATGGTAGTATATGTAGCCACCTGTCTATCATGTCCGGCATTTTACGTAGGAATGACCACATGTAAATTAAGGCTACGTATTTTGGAACACAACAGAGACATAAAACACAAGAAGCCTACATGTGCTTTATTTAACCACAGTAAGAAGTGTGGCAACTACAAAAAGTTTATATTTTTTGTCATTGACAGAGTACCCAAAAAAGACATGGGAAGTGATGTTAAAACCTTACTAGAGATGAGAGAATGTCTATGGCAGTTGCGCCTGGATGCAACAAAAACACCAGGCATTAATGAAAACATTTCTTTTGCAAGTGTTTTGAAACACAAATCCCAGTTTATTTAACAGATGATTATATGTTTAACTTTCTTTTAACTTTCCTTGGACAAAGTATTCACCAAAGGGGTTTACATGAAACAGTTTATTACAACTATTTTTTTTCTGTTTTAAGATGTAGTTTTATCATAGTATTTGTTGTGCTGTTTTTTTCCTTTGCAGCAGGGGCTGGGTTAAATGGTTAATTGGATAATTGATTTTAATGGATGTTTTTTATATTGGCTGATTGCCTGTTTAGGACTATAAAAGTCCTGATTTTTTTGAGTGTAACTGACTCTGAAGAAGCCCAATGTTATGGGGGAAAGCGCTAAGTCAGTGATTCTACATTTACAATAAAGCTGTGGTTTTATCGAGTCACGGATCTTTTTATTCTTACTAGTGTTCGTTCAACTTGGTGGTATCATCTAAAATGTGTATGAAGGCCACCCAACCATTTTTCACAGCTCACACACATAGAACACAATTGGCACATATAAACGTTTTTCAAGGGGGTGACTTGCCATGGGGGCAACTTGTTGGATATGCCAGATATTATCTGGAACCTTGGCCCATGACACCCATCAGAAATCCACAAACTGTAATAATTCATGTATATACAGGAATTATTAGAGAAATAGTCAGCTTAACTTATTTATGACATTGATCTGTAATATAGTGAACATTGCTGTACATTTTTTTTCTTGATTTATTTTTATTCAATTACATTCTGTTTTTTATCTATTGTAAAAGTTCATTTTTTCTTTATAAATGTGTTTGTTATAATAATCTTACCAATAAAAATGTTTATAACAAAAAATAAAAGAAATCTACAAACTCAAACAGACCAGGAGTACAGCCATGCACTATTGTAAACCAGAAACCCTATGGAACATGTGCTTGGGCTGTCAAAGGCATGCTTTTGCTGTCTGGATATATCTGATTATTTCTACAGTATTACCCTGCCACATGTGCCAAACTACTGAGAGGCTGCAATGTTACACAATATTATATTTAGGAAACAGTCACAGCAGAGTGACCTCTTGCAGATTCAGCAGTTCCCAGCACAACAGGCAGTTGAAGCTGCTGAGACATATGAAGAGGCAGAGGAGAAGACAATAGCAGGGGATAACCATGCCAGATGGAGGTGAGTGGGGTTTGCCATGGCACTAGCAAAGTGGCAGAATATTATGTATAAATTTACAACATAACTATACAAGAATTAAGCAAATACACTATAGTAAGAATTATGCATGCAAAAACAACACTAGGCTGTGCTTACCCATGCATAGGCTGGACAGGACAGGGCACAATATTAATCATTTGCATGGGTGGAGAATGGAATACATGATTACATGTCTTTCACAGGGAAGAGGGCAATTTTGGAGGAGCAACAATTAACGGGTTTTGGAAGTACTGATGAGAACCCAATTGGTGGTATAATTAAGGCCTTTGATGGAAAACTGTTGTCCCTGGATGGTTTCAGTATTTTTAATTACACAGACTTGAAAGTGAATGAAACACATTTTTCATTATTTAGAAGGGGTTTCAAATTTGTGCCATATTTTAGGGTTGAAGCAGTTAATGTTTTAACAGAATTCAAGCTTTATATTAGGAAGCTTAATTTCCAATTAATGTTTAAAGACCATGGTTCTTGTGAGACTTTTAATTTACCAAATACTTCACTTTTTAAGAAAAAAAAGTCTTTTCAAATGCCCAACGATCTGACTATTACGGCTTTGGAGAAGACGCTGAAATTTGCTTGTTTATTTATAGACACAGAAAGAGATTTTTCAACTTGACAGAGCAAGAAGTTCAACTGATAAAAGAACTCAGAAGCAAAGATAGTATTAGGATTATGAAACCAGACAAGGGAGGGGGGGGGGGTTGTACTGGTCGACAAAGTTGATTACATCAGTCCCTTACCTGAAAATTTTCACAACACTGCTAAATACCAGGACGTCTCTAGAAATGAGATTTTCCTGGCCCACAAAATAGTTAAATTGTTTTTGCAAGATGCATTCTTACAGGGGGCTATTTCAGAGGAACTTTTTAATTTTCTGATTAATGAACACCCCCTCAACCCTACAGCCTTTGGCATTCCAAAGGTTCACAAGAACATCCACCAACCACCCTATTGGGTTATCATTGTAGCACATCATACTTTCACTTATCCCAGAGTGTTTTTAATTGATATATTATTAAAAAACACTATTAGACACATTGATTACCTTTTATGGTATTCTTGGGATTTTCTTTTTTTTCCAAAATGTTTTATTCATTTTATAACACAATAACTTGACAGCATAGTAACAAGAAAAAAACAAATAAACTATATACAATGTCCATAACAATTAAAAAAATACATAGGAGAACACAATATTTCTCTAACAGATTAGACAATTTTGTCCAAGCAATTAAATGATGGGTTGTGTTGTTAGTTCTTGCTTTTATACTAGCAATCTCATTCTTACAAATGTATTTCACAAGGTGAATAAACTTGAGGTTAAAGACAGGAGTAGATTGTGATTTCCAATTTTTAGTAACAATTTTTCTTGCTATAGAGAGGATACAGCCAACCAAACAACAAACCAGCAGAACGAATGTAGACAAACCAAACAGAGACTGGAAAAAGCTGCAACACTTTGTTTGGTTTGTCTACATATAGAGAGGATACACCATAGTAAAAATGTTTGGTTTTTAGGAATGACTTCAGGAACAGGAACAGGAACATTAAAAAAGATAAGGGAGTCAGAAATTGTACAGTTGTCATTCCATATAGCTTTACATAGATATTTAAAGTCTAACTAAAATGGAGAAATTATTTTGCAATTAACAACCATATGTATCCAGTCAGCACTGAGGTGTCTACATCTCCAGCATTTCATTTCATCTTTCTTGTACATTATTGCTAGTCTATGTGGGGTGAAAAAACATCTATGTAAAAATTTCCATGTGTATACACACCAGAACAGGGAAGATGTGGATTCCTTTGCTGACTGAAAACAAAGTTTTTTTTATCTTTGTCTGAAAATACTTTTCTATTAACTTCGCTTGAATATTTCCAAAAAGAAACACCTGTTTTGCTAAAAATCATTTCTGGGAATTTTATAAATAACAGATATGTATGAGGTATTCTTGGGTGAGCTATTAATAATTGTTGAGATAAAATCTAAGATTTTTAAGTTACCCTTATTGTATGCCTCTAATGAAGGTACGAGCTTAATATGTATAAAATTCTTATGAGTTTGGATGTCCAGACAATTTCAATTTTGCAAACTAGATCTGCTGATCAAATATTCTACAGAACATATTTTATTAGCTGAGAGAAATGGATTTCAATATAATAGGTCACCCTTCTTAAATTCTAACATTTTCTGAATATCAAAAGATATCAAACATTCATTTGTGTAAGGAATAGGAAACATAATTATTAATAAATTCTTATTTAATTGATTAGAAAACATAAGCTTTTTAAACAGCAGCAATATTTGGTTTATAAGAGGTGTGAGAACAAGTTTTGACCTTTCACTTTGAATGTATAGTTTTAAAATCCATATAAAGATGTTTGTATGTATTTGAGTATATGGTTCAAGCAATGCCCTATTACTATTAAGAAGCAAGGTTTCGTGTATTGATTTCCAATATGATGTATAAGAAGTATTATTCCAAAGTGACACGATGTTAATAAATGTGAAGTTTAAATAAAAATTATTGGAAACCCTATACCATCCGCGGTGGTGCAGCGGTAGCGTTGTTGCCTCACAGCAAGAGGTTCTCCCATTTGATTCTCGGCTGGAGTGCAGGGAGTGCCTTCTGTGGGGAGTCTGCATGTCCTCCCCATGGTTGCGTGGACATTCAAAAGACAAGCGTAAATGGGCGTGCCTTAGTTGAAAGTTGAACATCGAGCTGGCACCTCGGCGTTTGTCAAAATCTACTGCCAATCATTAGCGGACCGGAGTTCCGCTGTGGCGACCCCTAACCGGGAAAAGCCGAAAGACAACAACAACATTTGGAAACCCTATACCTCCTTCATCCCTCCTTGTGGTGTGCCAGAGAAGAGAAGTTCTTGTTTTTTTTTTTTGGGATACCAAAGGAATTTAAGTAATAATTTATTAATTTTCTGTTTAATTTTGACAGGTGGGTGACTTATTACAGCTTGGCCAATGAATAAGATTTTAGGTAACAGTATCATTTTGATTAAAGTTAGTCTGTCTTCAAATGTGAAAAATAGTCTGTTCTAACTGTCTGTTAGACTAGTAATTGAGTTTATAAGTTGTTGGTAATCAGATGTGAGTGATTTTTTTATAAGTAGATTTAATAATGATACCTAGATATTTAATATGCGTGCCCTCCCAGTCTATGTCTCTGTTTGGTCTAAGTTTCATAGCAACATTTTATTCACTAGAAGTGCCTGAGTTTTGTTGTGATTGAATTTTAGACCAGAGATGTTTGCAAAGAAGTCTAGATTATGTAATAGGTGATCTGCTGAATTTTCAGTATCATAAGAAGTTATTAGTAGGTCATCAGCAAACAGTTGTATCTTGGGGGATAATTTTGTCTGCCACTTTATATCCTTTATCGCTGTCATTATTTCTAACATAATTTGCAAGAGGCCCAATAGCCAGGGCAAAGAGTAATGGGGAGATGGGGTACCCCTGTTTAGTACCTCTTAATATTTTGAATGGGCTAGATAGATAAGATCCAATCTTTGCATAGGCTATGGACTTTTCGTATAGTTTTTTAATTAATCCTATAAGGTTTGGGGAGAAATTGTATTTTTCAGAGCTTTAAACAGATATGGCCAACTTAGGGAGTCCAAAAGCTTTATCTATATCAAGGCTTAAAATAGAAAGCTAATTTTTTCTTGTTTGCTAAGTCTATTAAGGACAGTGATCTAATTACATTGTCTTGTACCTTTCTGTTTTTAATAAACCCAGTTTGGTCTTCATGAATTAATATTGAAAGAATATTATTTAATCTGTCTGCTAAGATAAACATGAATATCTTGTAGTCAATGTTAAGCAAAGCGCTTGGCCTGTATGATGTGCAAAAGCTGGGCTCTTTATTTGGTTTTAAGATGGGAGAGATGATAGAATATTTCCATGAGGGAGGGATGTTTGCTGTAGTTTTAACTTCTTGGAATACATTGAGTAAGATTTTCAAGATGTTATCAGGTAAGAGTTTGATCAATTCCGAATTAGACCATCCAGCCTTGGTGCCTTTTTGTCTTAAGATTTTTTTATTTTTTCCTTTAATTCTTTAAGGGAAAATGGTTCATCTATGTTATTTATATGGTGTTTGAATAGTTTCCTTTGAATATTATTAGCAAGAAAGTTTTCAGTACTTTTGTTATTACTTGTAGATGAGTTATTATTATTAATATTCTTGTAATAGTTTTTAAAACATAATAAGATATTTTTAGATCTGTTCTTTTGATTGTCTGATTATTTTTAGTATATATTATTTTTTTATATGACTTTTCTCATTTAAATATTTAGATCTAATCGCAATCCTGTGCATACTCTTGGGATTAATTGTGTAGGATTGTAATCTGATTTTTTTCAGATTTATTGATATTTTATGCTACATGATATCCTGATGTTCCTTGTTCAGTTTACATATATCAGCTAATGCAGATTTGTCATTTCATGTAAGTTTCAGTTCGA
Organism: Protopterus annectens; assembly: GCF_019279795.1. NCBI lineage: Eukaryota > Metazoa > Chordata > Ceratodontiformes > Protopteridae > Protopterus > Protopterus annectens. Next base: position 1,418,142,962 of record NC_056725.1, read on the forward strand.
TTTCTTTTTATATGTCTACCAGTTATTTATCCCATTCTTTCCTTTTATTTATATATCAGCTCTTGAATTTACCATGTAAGACTACCTTTAAAGTGTCCCATAGGATAATATCTGAAACCTCTCCATTATTATTGGCATCTAGGTAAAGCTTTATTTCATTTAGAAACCATTCTTTAAATCATTGTACTGTTACTAGATAAGCCGGTAGTCTTTGGCAGAAGTTTAAGGGGTCAGTATTAAGTGTTACAGTGAAGGTGATAGCATTGTGGTCAGACATAGGACACAATGTCAGCATTACATTATCAGTTTCGGCCAGTAGAGAACTGGTTACAAATACTTTGTCTATGTTGGTTTGTGTGCCAAATCTGTAAGAGTAGTGAAACTATGTCTGTAATATTTTAATTTGTGGAGCTTTTCTCCCCAGGCCTCCACTGAAAATGGACCTGCTTCCAGTCAGACATTCCCGGTCAACAAATGTAAATAAATAAATAAATACTTCGGGGAGGATAATATTTTTATACCATCACTGTTAATTAGGTTTCTGTCTTTTATGTAGCTGTTCAAGTGCTTGGCAGTAGGGGACATCCTGAAGGGCTTAGAGCTTGTGGTATCAGTGGAGGACAAGATACAATTAAAATCACCTAATAATAGTAACTCACCTTTAGACTTTAATGTTATGGTGTCTAAATGTTTTTTCACAGTTTTAGTCCCAATACCCGGTATCCAGTAGATATTTGCAAAAGTGTACCTCTTTTTATCTAGTTTTAGTATGACTAAAGCAAGCATACCATCATTGTTTGAGTATGAGTCAACTATTTCTGGAATTCTCATTGATTTTCTGTATAAAATTAGGACACCTCTTCTTTTGTGGTTATAGTTTGAACTTACCAAAATCTTATAATCCTTAAAGGCTAATTTGTTTAGATTTTCTGTTACTAAGTGCGTTTCCCAAATGAATGCAAAATCTGCTTTATGTAGCATTAAATATTTGTTGAGACTACTCCTTTTCATGGGGTTGTTCAACCCATTGACATTAATATTATCATTTGATGGAGACTGCTATTATAAGCAAAATTGAAAAGTGATTTCCTTGATTCATTATGACAAATGCATTTTTGAAACTGTTATGGACAATATAAAAACTCTAAAATTGAAAATAAAACTATATGTTTTAATAACCTTCTGCATGGATATACTATATCCAGACTTACTATATCTCTCATAGAAGCCACAAACTAACTCTCTCATGACATCTAGTGGGAATGTTTAGCTACTGCAAGTTAATCCCAAGCGAAAGGGAAACTACATGTACATTAAAAACATACAAAAGGAAAAATTCAATTTAATATATATGCATGAACTAAGAACATGAAGCTGTATACAATTTCTTAAAATTCTTTTTATCGAAACAGACTGACTAAGATAAATTGATTAATTCTAATAATTGTTTATTGCTATGAGTGAATACAGGACTGTAATGTCATTAAAGCAGACAGGAAAATGGATGCATTTAAAACTGTGACTGTCAGAAACACATTTGTAATTCTTATTTCATTTTTATTTTATTTTATTTTACATTTGATAACTGGGAATGTCCGACTGCACACAGTTCCCTTTACAGAGGAGGCCCGGGGAGAAAAGCTCCACAGCTTATTTAAATATGTATATACGTATATATATGTATATGTAATTCAGATTAAATAAATGACTATTTTCAATAAAACATATGCTTATAAGATTTTTTAGATAAAAAAAATAATTGCTAAATGAATGAAACACAGTTCAAACAATCATTCTTGAATCTGACTGGCTGTTAGATTTCAGTGAACAGAAGCAAGTTCAGAGGTCACACCTACATCTTGGAAGACAGCATAGATTGTTTCTCATGAGTCTGTGAGCTAAGTGAAGCCTTTAGAAGCTTGAGCTTCTCACAAAAGTTATCAAAATTCCATCAAATAAGTAAGTAGGCAGGAATTTTCTAGTGAAGTGAAGCTTTTAAGCATAACTTGTAAAAGGATGAATATTTAAAATAAAGGCTCCAAATTACCAACCATACATAGTTATAAGATATCTTAGCTAAAAGGAGCACATAACACATTGCAGAAGTTCAGTTAAATAGTAAATGTATATATAATAATAAAATGTCACCACTTTCTTTTTAATTACTTAACAGTAACACAGTAAGCATTTCTCTCTCATGCAATGATTGAATACTATGACACTAGGACTAAAACAGAAAGGGAAGGCACATACATGAAGAAATAAGTATAGGATATAAAATAAATATATATATAGATATATGAAATGAGTAAGTGATTTTATACCATTTCACTAGTGCTATGCCATGTACATAAAGAGATAAAAGTATAAAATAGTAGTTTGCAGTTGGGTAATATTTTGATTTACTTGAATTTTGAGTAATATATATTATCTATAAAGTTAGCATTGTTGTGGGAAAGATAATAGGAGAGGAAAAAAAGTTACATTACCTTTTGTGTATGATTCCACATTATTTAGAAGGGAGAAAACAAAAACTTGCATGAAATGTGAAGTTATGTATAATCATTTGTCTCTGGGTTTCTTTTTTTCTTTAATAGTCCATATATGTTTTTGAACCTTGTCTTTTTAAGTTCATTGAAGAATCCATGGGCTCAGGTTGACTTAAAAGGTTCTTTTTTTGGACAAATGTGGATGCTTCTTTGAGACAGTCAAAAGTTTTCTTTCCTTCTGGCAGGGATAGTCTTATTCTTGCTGGGAATATGAGTTGTTCTTTGATTCCTTTCTTTTTAATGATTTATTAGAGGGACACATGCTCTTCTTTTGGACATTACAAGGGGTGAAAATTCATTGTCAAACCTGATAGTTTGGTCACCAATTTGTAATGGAGCAAGGGACCAGGCAGTTCTTAAAACAAGGTCTTTGTCCTGAGTGGAGATAAAGTTTACAATAATAGATATTGGATGGCTGTTTTTACTGGATACAGAAGTTGTAGTTAAAGACCTGTGTGCCCTTTCTATCCTGAAGGATAGTGCTTCAGGTAGGTTTAGGAATTTTGGAATCCACAAAGTCAGGAAATTATCATTAATTTAACAAGGTTATATGTTTGGTGGAATCTTCTTTTATATTGCCCACTTTTAAGTTTAATTTGCCTATTTTACCCACCAAGTCTTGAACTGTAGTAAGGAATTCCTGTATTTCTTTCTTCATTGGAGTTTCTTGCTGAGAAAATTTAGAGCTGCTCATCTTCCTTTGTGAATGTGGTTTCAATGTCCCTTCTATTCATAGGTTTCACAGGAAAATATGAAAATTTTAGCTTAAGAATTACACCAACTTGTAACTTACGACTTACAGAATCTGATTTTATTAGTTTCAGGTCTTTGTTGGTGAAATTAAATAAAAATTCCTGTCAGGAAAAAATGAATACTGCAGAGCTCAAGAACTCTGCTGCTTTCAGCTTGTCATCCAAGCCATGCCCCCCTTCTTGGAATTTTCTAACTAATATCAGAAATGATTGGTATAGTGACAGCTGTTGGTTTACTACTATAGATATAATCAACTTGTTTACTTCTATACCACACCAGGAAGGATTGGAACTTTTTTATGTAGCAATAAGTGAATTAACTACAATGAATAACACCCTTATTAATTTACAATGGAAGTTATGGATATTATTTTGGCTAATAATTTTTTCACATTTGAAGGAGAAGTTTTCAAACAGACCAAGGCCATAGCAATGGGTGCAAGTTGTGCACCTATTTACGCCAACTTGGTCTTGGTCTTATATGCTTGGGAAAAGAAATTCATTTTCATTTCCAAATTTAAAGAAGGATGGAACATCTACTTATGTTACCTGGACAACATATTTATTCTCTGGAAAATGTTGTCACAGGAATCAAAGGACTTTGGGAATTATTTAAATAGTGTTTGTGCATATTTTAAATGTACTACTTTTTCCTCAAACTTTAGTATTGACTTTTCAGATGTTACCCTCTATAAAAATACCTCTAATGGTATTTTTGCCTCAAAGATTTTTAGAAAGAACACATTTCCAGTAGTTACTTAGACTATTGAAGCAACCACCCCAATAGAGATTAAGGACATCATTTCCAAAAATAGGACTATTTTTAAGGGAAACCCTGAGATTTTTGAAGTATTGGGTAGTGGACACAAGTTTGTTTTTAAAACCATTAGAAACTTAAAATATTACTTTGAACATGCTAGGAGCCCTATTTACCCCAAAGTTAAAGGAACCACTAGTTCTGGTACATGTAAACAATGCCCCTATATTTCAGAAGGATCTACTGTCTCCCTACAGAACATTCCCTTTGAATTACACCTGAAAAAAGGGAACTGTGCTACTAGAGATATTATTTATATTGCTATCTGTAACAAATGTGGATTCTTTTATGCGGGGAAGACAGAAAGACAATTGAGGAAAATAATTTATGAACATCTGTACGAAATTTTTAAAGGGAATCCCAATAATGCACTTTTTAAACACACTTTGGTTTGCACAGGGTTTACAAAATTTTGTTTTGGTATTTTGGGCATCATTCAAAACAAACCAAGGGGTGGATGGTGGGAGCTTGAAATAGAAATATGAGAATTACAGTGGCAACTAAAATAACATTCCACAACACCCCCAGGTTTAAATGAAAACCTCTCCATTCTTCCAGTCTTAAAGACTAGGGCTCAAGATTTGTAGAATGTGATTGGTTATTGTATATCCACTTTGTATTATATTTTTAATACCTTAATGGTGGTTTTTATATGCTTGACATGTCATTTATTTTTATTTTATTATTTGCGATTTTTACTGGCAATTTTTGAGAGTAATTAGCTATTTTGTATTAGGGTTTAGCAGCTCATTTTTAGATTTCAGCAATAACATATTTATGGTGCAGTTCTTTTTTAAGGTTTTTACATTGATTAATTAAACTGGTTCACATCACCTTAAGTAATGTTAGTTTAAATGTATATAAACTTTGTAGGATAGGTTTTATTCAGTTCTGAAGAAGTGCCAGTAGTGTTCTGGATGAAAATGCTTGACTGTACTTTATCAAGTCTTTTTGGATTGAGAAACATTGATTCAGCTTATTATACCAGGAAGTGAGGAGACTTGTTGTATTGGTACCAGTGTGTCTTATTTCAGCATCTTTCACAGGGAAGTGAATGCTGATATGTATAAGAAGAAAAAGTACTTTCATGAGAATTGTCACAATTGGTATTGGTACTGGTGGGAGGGTTGAAGTCAAGAAGGGATGAAGGTCAGTGGATGTGTGTGATGCACTGGGAACTATGGTGGTGGTGGTGGTGTGTGTGTGTGTGTGTGTGTGTGTGTGTGTGTGTGTGCATGTGTGTGTGTGCATGCGTGCATGCATGTGTGCGTGTGTGCGTGTGTGCGTGTGTGTGTGTGTGTGTGTGTGTGTGTGTGTGTGTGTGTGCGTGTGTTTGTTAGGACACATCATTAGCAGTTGGTACACCAGAGCGGCTCAGCCTACAGGACAGGTCCAGGACATGCATGACAGAGGGTTCAGCATCCCATGCATGCCCAAACCCATGAAAGGCTCTGCCAAGAGTTGTACTGGCTGTAGCATGACACTAGTTAGATGTCAGTGAGCTATATGACCTCAACTGATCAGGAGATGTGCCAGCATGACAAGGGCCACAAACACGGGGACACCCTGTCTTGGGAGTAGACACTTCTACAAAAAATGTCACTGTGGAAGTACTAGTAGTGTAGGAACAGAATCTCACATGTCCATGGCCATGTTGGCTAACATCTGTAGATGTAGCAGATGACTGACTGCGAGGGTAACCCCTGTCAGATGACCCAGAGAAGAAACAGCACAGTTCATTGTGTCATTCAGTCTTTCCAATGATTTGCACATCTGGGCCACACATTCCTATAGGTCAGCATGCACACCCTGGATCATCCTCACTACATCTGCCATAGCTGTGGTAGAACTATTTTGTTTGTACATAATGTTCCTGCATATACAATGGGTTGTAGTCACTGACAACCAACCTCAGGGGGAAGGCAATAACCATGTCACTGAGCACCATTACTAACACCCTGTATACACATCCAAGCTCATGACAGTTAAGGACAGATTCAGATATGTGTCTACAGGGGGCAGACACACTTCTCTGATCAATAGTATCCCATAAACCTGTTCTCTCTGTGATTTCTGTATAGCCTGGGTATCCACAGGCATAGACACTGTGTCCATGGTCTTTATAGTGGATGCGGACATGCCATGGTTACACTCCCAATGTCAAACACGCACTCTGCACCCGCTTGGATGCTGCAAGGTAAGTAGTACATTGAAGAAGGGGATCCAAATGGGGTGATGCAGGATACTAACTAGGAACAGGACAGTGGGTAACAAACCATTCAGTAAAGCTCCCGAGGAAGCTTGGTGATCAGGAAGGTTTGAGAAGCAGGAGCCAGAAAAGACCCACCAACTAAGAAATATGTTTTCCAAGCTACAATTAAGTAAATTTTCTATACACCTTATCAGTTTTACATCAGGTGGTTATGTCCAAATTTACTCTGTGTTTTCCCATGACAGATCAGTTATCATAACAATACTTGTTAAATTTTCATTTTTATTACAGTTGAGCATCACATTACTCTCCCACCCTTTCCCTGATCTCCCCATCCTCAGCCTAATCTGACTCACTATATGTGTGTCTCATTTGCTTTCTACAGAAGCTTATGTCAGGAATATTGAGCCACTTCTCCCTGGGCACCATGCTAGTCTGATACCTGAACTCTGGAGTGATATCTAAAAATATTGCGGGGTATATTTATATTTTTCTTCTCCCTTGTTTTCTTGAAAATCTGCATTGAAAGCTTCCACAACTTTCAGTCTGTTTCCATTCTTCCTTCACATTACTTATTTATTTACATTCATTTCCATTTGTTGTCCATTTTCAGCAGAGTCCTAGAGAAAAAAGCTCCAAACAAAAATTGTAATTACATGACAATTAAAAAAGTACTATTAGGAAAAAATATTAAACAATGAAAAAATAAAATGAAAAAAGCAAATCAGTAAGCAAGAATCTTTAGTTGCAAAAATGCAATATACATAAATATTATCTGTTGTTGCCTGCATAGTAAGTGACGAATACTACACTGGAATAACAGAATATATATATATATATATATATATATATATATATATATATATATATATATATATACACATCAAGTATATATCAAGTAAGTAACGTTGGAACATGAGACATAGGACTCAATGGTCTTCGTAGCCCCAGTCTTCCCATTTCCCAGTGTCATTGCACCGATTTATTCAGCAAAGCATCACATGCTTTGTGTAGTGCTCCAGGTGTAGGTTTAGAGTTACCTTGCACAGGTTCCTTGATTAATGGGCCAGTGGTAGGTCATCACACCATGCACATGCTCCTTGATTACTGGGTCAGAGGTGGGGCGTCACACCATGCACAGACTCCTTAATTACTGAGCCAGTGGTGAGGCATCACACCATGTGCAGGCTCCTTGATTACTGGGCCAGTGGTGGGACATCAGGGTCTATATTACCATATCTAATGGTAAGAATGTCAAACGCTCATATGAGCGAAAATGCATGAGAACGAACTTGCTATTGCTGGGGGCTGCGCCTCCCACACCACTTGCTAAATATATATTCCAACTCCGAGGTCGCACTACAGTGAGGAAAGGGCAAGTATTCCAATCCTCACTGTACCACAACCTGAAAAAAACAAGTTCGTTCTCATGCATTTTCGCTCATATGAGCGTTCGACATTCTTACCATTCGATATGGTAATATAGACCGGGGGCATCACACCATGCAAACGATCCTTGATTACTGGGCCAGCGGTGAGGTGTCACACCATGCACAGGCTCCTTGATTACTGGGACAGTGGTGGGGCATCACACCATGCACAATCTCTTTGATTAGTGGGCAAGTGGTGGGGTGCCACACTATGCACAGTCTCCTTGATTACTGGGCCAGAGGTGGGACATCACACCATGCACAGACTCCTTTGATTATTGGGTCAGTGGTGGAGCATCACACCATGCACAGACTCCTTTGATTATTGGGCCAGTGGTGAGGCATCACACCATGCACAGACTCCTTTGAGTCCATCTCTCCTTCATCATCATCATGCAGTCAAAGCATTCTGACAGCACTGTGCAACATTATATCCTTGAAATATTTTGTTTGTGTAATCTGGCTAAAAAATAAAGGCTCCACTCTGTTACCTCTTCTCTCATCTGTGTTTTTCTCCAGGTGTTTAGGTCTGTTTCACAGAGAAAAGGAAAAAGATGATTTAAACGTTTCCTTCTCAGTGAGCTTGTGTGCTCTGGAAATAGTATCTATCTATCTATCTATGTATCTAACTATATCAAGCTATCTGTTTATCTATCTATTTATCTGTGTGTGTGTGTGTGTGTGTGTGTGTGTGTGTGTGTGTGTGTGTGTGTGTGTGTGTGTGTGTGTGTGTGTGTGTGTGTGTGCGTGTGTGTGTGTGTGTGTATAAAGAGAACCAAAAATAGGGAAAAACAGTTGTAAAGGAACGGTAACAGCATATGACATGCTCAAGTAAACTGTGGTCATAAATACTAATGTAAGATCTGTGTTAAAGATCACTTTGTATTCTTTTTAACAAGAACTCAGGATTTCGATTATGTGTATAGTGAGAGAGAGAGAGAGTGGGGGAATGGAGGCAGAGCTCTCTCACTGAAGGTTATGTGGGGGTACAGACTTCCCTGTTAAAACAAGTGTTTGATAGTGTTTAGAAGGTTCTGGCATGGATTACTTGAATTTGCTCTTTTTCAGCTATTTATTTATGATGTTTTGCATCTTGAATGAGGCAGATACAGTGTTTTACTGTAAGTACATATCTTTATTGTTCAACACCAAACAGTACTACCTCCTGATGGACAAACCTCTTTTTTTCTCTTTCACACTTCCTCTCACTCCTCACTTCTCTTCCGTGCCCCTTTGGCCTCCCTCTCCTTTCTTTTCCCACACTTCATGAGCTTCCTGCCACTCCTACATCACAACAGTGACCACAGAAGTGCACTCACCTGGAGGCACTGCTGTTATGTGCATTGACATTGCCTATTGCAAAATAATTCTGTATGACCTTGACTAAAAAAAAATAAACATGCAAAAAAGTCTTGTCTCTAATTCTCACCTAGTGGAAACATAGCTTATGCTGGCAGTCAAGCAGAAATGACCAGGTTCTTACTTTAAATCACTTACCTCAATCAGAAAGCTGCAATAACCTTAATATACATTTTGCAATAAAAATTACTCACAGTACATCAACTTCAACTTTAGTTTTATTATAGGGCTTATTCCCAAGTATTTAAACAACTCATCAAAGAGAAAAAAAACACATTACAACATAAAAAATGTAACAATGATTGCAAATTATGAGAGTTAAGTGATTAGAATCTCTTGAGTGAGGCGCAACATTGGCTCTCACATATATTCCTCCCTGTTTTATCCATATTTCACCAGCAATGGGGTCTAAACCACAGGCCCTGTCAGTGCAAACTACTCCCTTGTGGCATATGGCAATTCAACTTCAAACTGTAGAAGCTGTCTGTGATTTTTACCCTCAAGCCACTAAACATCAGCTGTTACAAAAACTGTGCATCACAATCATTAGGTCCATTCCATGTTCACTGCACTGACAACTGTGAATGAAATATTTTATGAATTTAATGCATGGAGCAAGGTAGCCCTTGTTAATCATCAAGAAGGATGTGGAATAGAAATGGGTACAGGGTTTAAATTGTGTGACAGTGCATCGAAAAATCACATGATGGTTCTGGTTTGTCCCACCTCACATGGTCAGCAAGTGCTTAGCCACATTAGCCTGCACTCTTGCATCGTCTTTAATTAATAAGCCGGTATATAAATGCCTAGGCTTATCTGAAATAGTTCTGCAAAATTCTGCCCCAGTAACTGCATCAGGAGGAGAATCCCTATCCCCTACTGAAGACTGAAGATGGACTTAGAACACATGTCCTGAAGTTAAGATATGGCAAATGTACTGTGACAAAGTAGGTAAAAAACCTCTGTTCTAAATTCCCCAAACAAAGTATATCTATGGCCACCCACACTCCCAGTTCACTGACTCATCTCATAAATATGATGTTGGTTGCTTCTATATCAGGGTAGATGACTGGGGTTCCACTTATAAAGGTGGTGTAGTACCGCTTACATGCAATCCATAGTGTACCATTAGTGAATACACAGAAAGAGAGAGAGAGAGAGCTTTAGGTACTACCCCACTGCTCAGGCTAAATGACTGCCTGACTGCCTAGAATGTTTACATTCAGACTGGCCCATAATGGGGATCTAAGGTTTACCTCTAGCATATGCTTCAGCAGAAAGTTTGCTGGATATTTACCAAAGTCCAGGCACCCCAAAGTATACTTCACACTCCTGGTGGACACAGTCTCATAAATCTTCCTTCTCCTATTGCCACTCGAGAAAAAGTCATAGAGGAGGTTTTTTGGCAACTACTATGGCCTTGGACATATAGTATATGATACACTTTGTTGTAAATCTGCAGAGTCCAAAATACCTTTGCAGTGGTTAATCTGTCTAATAATGAAAGACCTCCCCTTCTTCAGCAGCAGTCCCACAGAATGCAAAAGTTCTATACTGGATACAAATGCAAATTACATATGTCAGGGGTTCCTATTAAAGTGGATCTAAAGATATTTAGTTGCAGTTGATCTCAACCCAAAATAGTGAAGGACACCCTCTTTCATTTTGTCAGTCAGAAAGTTCACAGCAAATAATTCAATCTTACCTTGGTTCACTTGCTATCTAGAAAGGTCAACAAAATCTATTATGTATATAAGTAGCACCTGTGAATCCTGTATCGAATTCCTGAGTGACAGCAGACATTCATTCTCAAACAGAACAATCTTGGCCTCACAATCTGGGAAAACACTCCACTGAAAATGTCGGGCAAGCACTTTTGCATGTATTAATATTAATAAAAAAAAAAAAAAAAAACAGGTGATAGTTTACTTCTTCAGAAGAGTTCTTAACTGGCTTTAGAACAACTGTTATAAACGTTGTAGCTTCAAATAGCTTGAGGTCCTCCCCTTTTGTAGAGACTGGAACCACAGAGACATTGCTGAGGCTTCTGAATTTGAAAGAGTGGTAAAGGTTCATGCTGAGACAATCTGGAATGGAGGCCTTACTTGAAGGAATGCTATTGATAGTATGCCTAACATCGTGTTCCTACAAAGGGCAGCGTGTCCCTATGCTAATTACAGTACGCCTAACATCGTGTTCCTACAAAGGGCAGCGTGTCCCTATGCTAATTACAGTACGCCTAACATCGTGTTCCTACAAAGGGCAGCGTGTCCCTATGCTAATTACAGTATGCCTAACATCGTGTTCCTACAAAGGGCAGCGTGTTCCTATGCTAATTACAGTACGCCTAACATCATGTTCCTACAAAGGGCAGCGTGTCCCTATGCTAATTACAGTATGCCTATCATCGTGTTCCTACAAAGGGCAGCGTGTTCCTATGCTAATTACAGTACGCCTAACATCGTGTTCCTACAAAGGGCAGCGTGTCCCTATGCTAATTACAGTACGCCTAACATCGTGTTCCTACAAAGGGCAGCGTGTTCCTATGCTAATTACAGTACGCCTAACATCGTGTTCCTACAAAGGGCAGCGTGTTCCTATGCTAATTACAGTACGCCTAACATCGTGTTCCTACAAAGGGCAGCGTGTCCCTATGCTAATTACAGTACGCCTAACATCGTGTTCCTACAAAGGGCAGCGTGTCCCTATGCTAATTACAGTATGCCTAACATCGTGTTCCTACAAAGGGCAGCGTGTTCCTATGCTAATTACAGTACGCCTAACATTGTGTTCCTACAAAGGGCAGCGTGTTCCTATGCTAATTACAGTACGCCTAACATCATGTTCCTACAAAGGGCAGCGTGTTCCTATGCTAATTACAGTACGCCTAACATCATGTTCCTACAAAGGGCAGCGTGTTCCTATGCTAATTACAGTACGCCTAACATCGTGTTCCTACAAAAGGCAGCGTGTCCCTATGCTAATTACAGTACGCCTAACATCGTGTTCCTACAAAAGGCAGCGTGTCCCTATGCTAATTACAGTACGCCTAACATCGTGTTCCTACAAAAGGCAGCGTGTCCCTATGCTAATTACAGTACGCCTAACATCGTGTTCCTACAAAAGGCAGCGTGTCCCTATGCTAATTACAGTACGCCTAACATCGTGTTCCTACAAAGGGCAGCGTGTTCCTATGCTAATTACAGTATGCCTAACATCGTGTTCCTACAAAGGGCAGCGTGTTCCTATGCTAATTACAGTACGCCTAACATCGTGTTCCTACAAAGGCAGCGTGTCCCTATGCTAATTACAGTATGCCTAACATCGTGTTCCTACAAAGGGCAGCGTGTCCCTATGCTAATTACAGTACGCCTAACATCGTGTTCCTACAAAGGGCAGCGTGTTCCTATGCTAATTACAGTACGCCTAACATCGTGTTCCTACAAAGGGCAGCGTGTTCCTATGCTAATTACAGTACGCCTAACATCGTGTTCCTACAAAGGGCAGCGTGTCCCTATGCTAATTACAGTACGCCTAACATCGTGTTCCTACAAAGGGCAGCGTGTTCCTATGCTAATTACAGTATGCCTAACATCGTGTTCCTACAAAGGGCAGCGTGTTCCTATGCTAATTACAGTACGCCTAACATCGTGTTCCTACAAAGGGCAGCGTGTCCCTATGCTATCTCATTATCTCTGTGACGTAGTTGGCATTACTGACAAGGTGCCTTAGCACAATTTTCCACGCAGATGGGGGTGTAGACTATCCTTGTACAGGGCTTGTGGAGCTCTAACAAATTCAGCACTAATATGGCCTGGCTGCACTAGCTATTTCCCACTAAAATCCTTTAAGGTAGATAATTTGTTGCATCCACCTATGATTTAAATGGATGACTAAAAACGTTACAGTCCTTCACCACTGGGCTGTGACTGTGTCACCACCCTCTGCAAATACAGAAGTGTATGTTCCTTTTGCAGAACTCTAAAGTCCTTATATAATGTCTTGTACTCAATCCCGATAACCTGCGTGTATCTCATTGGTTCAGTAATGTTGTTGTTAACCATGATAACTGGCCATCTCTGTCTTTCTACAGCAAACATTTCACTAACTTGCAAATGGAGGCCAACAATAATGTAAACGAAGACCACTGGTTAGACATTGGCACATACAGTACCTTAGGGGATTTTGTTCCAAACCTTGTCCACCTTTGTCTGGGTTAAGGAAACAGCTGTAGGGTTATCCAAGACTAAGGGATCTATTATAGCCCCCACTCTTTCCCAGTCAGTTTGAACTCTGACAAGGCAGCTTTGTGGCCCACACCAAGTAACAGAAGCATCTGGATGTTCCTAATCTCCACAAGGACCTAGTATTCACTAGCTACAAATTTATTTTATGTATGCAAACATCATGCAGAGAAATATATAAGTACATGTATATCCCAGTTTACTAATAATACTTTTCTTCCACGCATCCTTTAAATCAAGCTTGGTTAACAGAGATATCATACTTTTTGTGTCTTGAGGTGCTGTTTACCTTTGGACTGTTCCTTTCTAAACTAAACTTTAGGCAGTAATAAAGTTACACACAAGGGTATTATTCATCACTCCCTGAAAAAACAACCCTATAAGTCTGAAAAACAGTTTGGCAAATAACATGTGACAGTCCACATTAGACTCATTAACTGAACCCAATACTACATGGCTGTGGCCGTCAACAGCTTAACATCATCTTTTCTCTACAAACTCTACACTGGCTAAAACTCCCCCATCTACTCTTACTCCCCTAATTGTCTCTGATTCACTCCATCCAAAACAAACCTTCCTCCTGCCCCACCATCTCTTCACTTATATCACTATACACACACTCTCCTGCACTCTTTGGATCTCTGATCAGTTCCTCTCAGGAATCCCCAAGCCAAAAAGAGCAATAGGACAACACATATACAGCTACTCAGTTGCCATAGCTTGGAACAAACTCCCACTAAACATTAGAAGTCTGCCCCATACCCATATCTTCGAGAAGGTATTAAAAGAAACCCTACTAAACTTGTGGATCTGTTCTTGCCAAAAGTCCATCTTAACATCTTCCATCTACTGTTTCTGTCTACTATCTACTTCTCCCTATTCTACTTATCTTAGCTCCTCCAACTACCACTCTGTTTCCCTGGTTACTGACTCCTACTTCTCTACATCTTGCTTCTTTACCTTATGTCCATCTATTAACCCCCTTTTACTATCTTTCACATTTTCTTCTCCACTTACTGAGACCCACATCATATCAAACTACATACCTTTAACAAAATCTGTTAAGTATTTAATCTGTTTTTCCTATAGTCTATGTATCTAAAAAATCAGTTGTGATTGTTCTTATTCTCTGTTATGATACTGTATTTATAATTGTTTTTGTATTTGTGTCTGTATGGGGCTTTCCACCCCAGTCCTCTGCTGAAAATGGGCTACCACTCAGTTGGACATACCCAGTTAACAAACCGCAAAATAAATAAAAATAAAAATTAGCAACATGGAAGTCCTGTAGAGACCACCTCAGTTTAAAATTAATCGTAATCAGTATACTGTGTGTAGCATCCCATGACAGACTAGGCAATAACTGCCTTCTCTTGCTTAAAGCATTTAAACTACTTCTGTGCCTCCTGGGTATTTTAATTTCTGGAGTGAGGATGATGTTTAACTTATGCTGTGAAATAATGTTGTAAAAAACATGGCTTTTGCAGGGGTATTTAACAAGCAATGTCAAACAATAACAACCAAGATGTGCCATAGTGTGGGTTTCTCACCCTGGGAAGCTCACAAATGCAAAGCTAGCTATTTCACTTGTTCTTGCCCTGGCCAAACATTCAGATAGTGAAATAGAACTCATTGTATAGTGTAAGATGAAAAGAAACATGCTATGGATCCTCAAAACCAGTGTCAGAGTGCTTCTTTTATCTTATCTTCTCTTTGTCCTTTTGTTTCAGGAATGCCCTTAGCACTAAAACCATTTTGGTGGATGTGAGGTAATAGTTTCCTCCCTTAAATTAAACAGTTGTTTGCCCATGTCTGCTGACTCTTCCACAGTTGGGGCCCTCGGGGGTCAAAATAATTCTACACAGGAAAGTCTGAAACAAACCACTACATGGTTAGTCTTCAAGGGGGCACTTCTAGATTTGCTGCTTGAGTCTACAATTTATCCCCACTAATTGGAATGGACTAAAGCAATGAGTGGGCACTGGGTAGTACTAAAACAAACTTTGTTGGATTCACAATATGCTTTGATTTTTCCACAACAGACAGGTTAGGATATGAATTAGTAGGGGCCCTAAGATGCATCACTGTATTCCTGTACAGTTAATAAGCGAGCCTTCAAAAATCCACTGTTTCTACTAGAATGAAAAAAAATATAATCCTGCTAGCATAAAAAGAGCTCTGCACAGTACTTGAAACTGTGGATAAATTTCTCTTAAAGCACAACATCCAAATATGGTTAATAAGCTGTGTGGCATATGTCTCCCATTAGACTGCATAAGTCTACCACTAGTGAAAATGTTAAATGACATGTTTACGTTTACTGATTAGTAACAGCCATTATATGGGTGTTGTCAGCCCCTAAATCCAGAGTGGTGGCAGTACTAGCATGCCAAGAAGTATGCTGTGGTAAACTGGAGCACTCTCCCAGCCTTCCAAGGGAATTATGTAAGTGTGTGTGCATATGTGTGTGCAAATATTAATTTGTATAAAAGGCAATTACCATGGATAAAGGGGCACTGGAAGTCATTGGTTCACAGACATTGTGGTGAGAAAGGGATTTGGGGGTGCTTGACCAAAGACTTAGCTCTGAAGGTGGCCACCCGTGTGTAGTCTAGTTTGGTGTGGATGCTGCAAGCCCAAACTCTGGAAATTGGAGCATATTCCCTTTATGCTCTTGGGACCAGGTTGTACTTTGTGAGTTAATTACTGAAATAGACATGTGTGCACTTTTTGCTATTAATTCACCCTTGCTTGACAGTGGTGGGATTCAAACTTCATTGATACCCACTATCTTGATTTGACAGTTGGTAGTATCCTGCCATCTGAATGTCACATTGGTGGTGGAGGTATCAATCCCCTGTCATAGTGGTACCATCCTCCCATTACATGGAGATCATGCACTTTGACACAGGCAGTAAGTAGTGGTCAGTACTGAGCTCTGAGCACTGAAGTATGGAAGGCAGAGGTCTTGATCAGTGAACTACAGTGCTGCTCAACAATGCCTGCTGAAATTTAGCATTAAGAATGAATTAATGTGAAACTTCAACTATTGTTAATTAACCATGTTAGCTCTAATATTGTTTACACGGAGTGCTACAACCTGTTGATTAAAGTAATAATAATAATTATTATATTGTTATTGATTATAATTATAATACTCCATATACATTCTTTACCCCTAGTCATAAATGCACAGTACTTTTTTGCAATTTAAGAGAGAGAAAAAAAATCAGCAAGTTATACAATTCTATAACAAATAACATTTGCCAAAGTAATAATGTTGGCCCCTTTCCTACCATTGCCAAAACAGAACAGACTTATTAATGAATCCTTCAGTATGCTCAAAGGTCAGAAACAAGCCAGGTGTATATTTGTGTCAGTCTCTGGATCTGTAGACTGCAAATGAGCAATGAAGGAGCTGCAGTAACACAAGCATGAAATGAATAAGAAAATGAGGGGGGACAGGAGACCACTACAGCAACTGGTAGAATAAAAAACTTTAAATTCATACTGAAGGTAATACTGCAAGAGAGGTCCAAACAACCAGGCCGATTAACAAAGGGACTATTATACCATGCAATCAACAAATGCACCCAAAATGGATGAAACATCAGGGAAATTGCTTCAGCAGAAATGGTGCTGAATTGCAGGCATAAGCACAGAAGCTATGATGATTCTTAAAAAGCAGTACGTAAAGAGGTTATACAGAAAACACAAAAATAAAAATAAAAGGCAGGGGAGTGACATAATTCAAACAGATCAATATAAGGAAGGAAGGAAGGCTAAAGTCTCCGTGTAAGAATATGAACAACAAAGCATATGCATTTGCCTCAGGAAATTGCATGAACTATAAAAACACATGCAATAAAGGAAAGCAGAAAACACAAAGATCTAAAATGAAATTAAAGGCATGTCCCTTCAGTATAGTTTTCTTATCCTAAATAATACCTAATCATCCAATCTTAGAGCATTCCCAAGTAACAGCCATACCTTGCTATTTCTTCATTTTTTTTGTTAATTCCTATGAGGTGTTATCTTAGTTCTATACACTTTATGCATCACTGAATTTTGGTTGCAGGAAGTAGTCCAGGTAATGGACTGAGCATAAGTACTGTGAAACACATACAACTATACATACTGCATGGCAGGAAAGACCTGAAGATGACATCAAATGATGTACCCTTTATTTCAGTAAAGGTCTTACACCTTGGTGAGAGTCCATCAGGGGGAGGGTAAAGCCCTGCAAGTCAGGCCAGCCATGGGCTACCTGCAAAGAGGATATCAGCCAACCATGGGCTACTTGCAAACAGGATATCCGAATGTGAGGACTGCAACAGTGAATACTACAATGATCATCTCTAATTCTGCCTACAATAATAAATGTGATAAAACATCTGAAAGTAAATATGGGGAAGGCGTGAGAAGGAAATTCAAGGCAAGGCTTTAAAATAATATATAACTGGTAAATTATACTCCCAACAAAAACAAACAAACAAACAAACAAAAACAGTTCAAATAGAAATGTCATGAGAGATTTTTGCCGACTCGTATTACTTTTCGTCTTTTTGTTTGACTGCATTAGTTATCTGACAGATAGATAAATGTATTTCTATAATTGTATTTGAAGTACTTCCTCTTTATTTACTTAATCCTCTTTCTCAAACTCAGCATGGTTTCCTTCCCCACCATAGTCCAAACAGTGCCCTCCTCAGTTTCACTAAAACCATAAACTTTCACAGAAATGCAGGCAACCTTGTCACTTCTCTTAGACCTATTTAAAGCCTTTGACACAGTATCTCATCAAAAGTTACTAACCAAACTCTCTTATTTAAGACTTGATCCCTTATCCCTCTTGTGCTTTCAGAGTTATGTTTCAAACAGGCAACAGGCTGTAAAAATGGTAAAACAAATACTCATTTTTCCCTTTCTCTGTTGGTGTTCTGCAAGGATCAATCCCAGGACAATTACTGTCTAACATTTTTATAACTTATCTCCACTCAAGCATGTCATCTTAGTGCAATATGCAGATGGCTCTGCCATTATATTCTGAGCTCCTAACATACTGTACCTTCAGCAGGCCACTCAAGAGTCTTTCTTCATGGCTACACACCTCCAACCTAATCCTAAATGTAAAGAAAACCAAATTACTGTTACTCTTACCAAAACAGTACCAAAACCAAAAGCAAACCTTTGCAATTACATCAAAAGACAATACTATGATAGAAAGAGCATCATATGATTAACTGCTGTGTGTTACTATAGATGAAAACCTGAAATTTAAGCATTGTATTCTTCAAGCCAATAAAAAAAACACACACACACACACACGCACACACACACGCACACACGCACACAGGCACACACGCACACACACGCACACACATGCACACGCACGCGCACACACATGCGCACACACACACACACACATGCGCACACACACACACACACACACACACACACACACACACACACACACACACACACACACACACACACACACACACACACACACACAAATTTGTTGTACTTTATTAAACTACTGCATATCTCTCAGAATCTGCTAGGAAAACCATAGCTTCATCCTATCTTCTCCCATCAGTTCTTTATTGCAGCTCCCATTCATACTAATCTGCACCCTACATATATGAATAAACAATATGCATACTATAACAAGATAGATAGATTCACGACTAACCGTCCATCCAGAACACATCACTGTGTTGCCCTTAAACAATTACACTGGACTGACCTTCCACACAATCTCTACTGCACACAGCCTAATTTATAAACCCAAAAGTTGTCCTTTTTTAAACAGCATTGTCCAGCACTACTCACCTCCAAGGGAACTATGCTCAGGAAATAAATGTCTCCTAATTTGTAGTAAATCAAAAAGCCTAGCTGATAACTTACTTTACTCAAGTTATGTCACTATATTGTGGAACAACATATCAATTGAACTATGATGATTAGAAAAACTGAAATCTTTTAAAGCCAGACTCGAACAATACCTATCTAACTCTTTGCACCTGGTTACTCATACCACCTCCAACCACAAAACCTAGCACATTTTCTAAAAAAAATCACATGCACTCATCACTCTAACTGTATATTCTTACAACCATTCTTGTTCCTACTTGTGTACAGCCAACATGTAAAATCCCCCCATTTTTGTAAATATATGTATGAAATATGTTTCTTTTCCTTTCTTTTGTTCATGCCTATGTATTTTTTTTCGAGACTTTGGGTAGTTTAAAATTTGTAATAATATGGTATGATTCTAATGCTTTATGTTTTAGTATGTAAACATGGAGCTTTTCTCCCTGGCCTGCTGTTGAAAATGTGTTTTGCCCAGTTGAACTATCCTGATCAACAAATGGAAGTAACTAAATAATGAAATAATACTTAACCACAATGCACTTGTTGATATTCTATTCTTATACCCATGGCTTTTGTACTGCTGCTGTTTCTGCAAGTCCACCTACCTATGCAGATTTCTTGAAATGAGTATTTTTCTGCACATTCAATAATTAGGACAATTGTTTTGCCTATTTATTTTTATTTTCAGGTATGCTGCTAATGTTCTGTTGTTTATCCTTATCCTAATGTAATTCCAGTTACTTGTTCTTGAAATAAATTTGACTGTAGTTACTATAATGTATATTTCCTATTTAGATTGTTTATCCAGATTGCAAACTTGTATGATTTTTTTTAACTTCCCCAGGCCTTCCTGACCTCACACAGCTTCAGGATGTTCTCCCTGGCTATCATGCTCTCCCGTCCCTAAATCCCCTAGTAAATACCACAGATGGGTCCCAGTGATAGGTAGATGCACCAACTCCTCAGGAAGTTGATCTCCATGGTACTTATTGTTCAGGCCCAGGAAGTGAGGAATCCAATGGGAAGTAATAAGCATGGAGCTTGGAAGCCATAGTTGTGACAGCCAATCAGTGTCCCTAGCTGTGGTGATGGCCAGTGTAATGATCTCAGGATGTCATAGTTGCCCCGTAGTGCTAATCTGAGATGTCCTGCAGGACTCCTGGTCTCTACCAGATGTCACACAGGCATTAGGTTTCTCACTCAGCCTCCCACTGGAATAGTAGAGCTAGTGGTCAATCACTGCATTTTATCCCTTCAAGTCAAATCGACTGGTGACACAAATCTGTTCCCAAACTCGGGTCACTAGCTGTCTGAATGGGAACCCTGCCTCTGCCTTCACTGCACTTTTTTTCTGTGTTAAAAAATAACAGTACATTATAGTAACCCATTATTTTTTGGTGAGAATTTATAGGAGAAGAAGCAGAAAGAAAGGAATTGCAAGAAAACTTCAGAGCGGCTGCACCCGAGCATAATAAATGACACTGACTACAGCCTTTAGGCTCTGGCGTGGAATCAGAGTTGTTAATCTACCTTTCCTGGCCATTATAGCATGCAGAGACTGTGAACAGAGTATATATGTCTAAATATAATATATATATATATATATATATATATATATATATATATATATATATATACATATAACTGTATCATGTATGACCAAACTGCCCTACTGTTGAATGTAAAACACTGATAAAATAAGTCTGATCATACAAAATAAAAAAATAAAATGAAAAGAATAATATGAAGAAAGGAAAATTATTTCCTCTCCCAATATTAAACCTAAAACCCACTGTGACGGAAGCCTTAACTTTGTCTAACTAGTGGCAGTGTTACAGGAAGGTTTTAATGGTGTTAAAGTGTAGGGTTAGGCTTGGGGGAAGGGGCAGTGTTAGGGGTAGGGTTATCACCAGTTATCAAAGAGGGCAGGTGGGCTTTGCCCCCCTGCACTACCTTAATAATGGATGCTAACCCTAACCTTAATGCTGTCCCTTCCCCCAACCCTAACCCTACACCTTAAGGTCATTAAAACCTTCCCATAACACTGTCACTACACAAGACAGACTCAGGCATACAAACTTTCACAAATGCACACAACCAACACTACATGTATCCCCTAACCTAACCCTTAGCCTTACCCTAAAATATACAAACTTGGACACAAACATACAACACAAATCCTTCACTCATCCCTGACCCTTACCCTAAGTCACACATGCTGTCATCCCCCCAACCACACTTACCTGTATCGACATTCCATACCATTGACATATCCACCATTTGGCCATCCGTAACTTTGACATTAAATCACACCCTTGCATTTGCTGAACAAGTGTATGTTCAGTTAAATGCAGAACAACCATATAAATATCTATATATGTATATGTATATATGTATATGTGTATATATATATATATATATATATATATATATATATATATATATATATATATACATACATACAATAGTGTGATGGTTCCCACTATATGAAAGAGGAGAAAATGACCCCAAAATGTATAAACCATTGTGTAAATAATGCTTGCAACGTTGTTATATGACCTCATTGCAATTAAATAATGTCTACTGTAGAGTTGCACAGAGTTCATTGCAAACAGAATTATTTTTTCTTTAAATGATTGTAAGAACAGAAGGTTACTTGGCTAAGCTAAGTAAAGAGGGCTGAAAGAAGTCCAGTCAGGGAGGATGTGCCATTCTTGAAAATGACCTAGCATCCAGAGCAGTAGCTATGGGAAAGTCAATCAATTGTAGTGAAGAAAGAGCTGGAAAGAAAAACTCCTGGCAGAGGAATCCAGAAAGACCTACCAATATATACTGCTAGCCAGCAATTTATGACTAAGTTAAAGGCACTTGTTCTGTTTTGTGTTAAACCATAAGATTTTGCTTCTGTTTGGAAGAACCTGCATATAATTTAATTTTGTAAATAATAAACTCCATTTTTTATAAAATGACTGGTCTCAGCTTCTTTAATCTTTTACTTTGATAGCTCGCTAATACATTTCTTCACAAGTTATTAATGACAATTTCTGAGACTACATCAGTCATGCAAACTTGGGTCTAATTTCCCCAGCGAGTGAGAGAGAGGGAGAGAGAGAGAGAGAGAAAGTTTCATTTTTGCTGATAATTTTTTTTGAACGTGCTTGTGTGGGCATTTGTGTACCAAGATGATATAGTTACTACAGATCATATCTTACTACATTTGACTTATCTGCCTACAAGCCTACAAGGATGGATGGGACCAAACTAATGGGGCCAAGATTTTAACAGCCCAGTTAAGTGGAAAACCATTGCAAGCCGTTATGATCATGGAGGGGACCAATTAATGGAACTGTCATAAAGTCATCACTAAAAAGGCATTACTTGCCAGAGCTGATATAACTTCAGAGATATGCTTGAAAAATGTCATTGCAGGACACTTTCTCATAACAAAATGGTAAGGTCTGATTTATATAACTTAAAACATATTACTAATTATTAATTTATGGTTAGAGCCTGAAGGTCACCATAATACAAATATAATAATAGAAATGATAGCAACGGACAAATTCAAACGTTTTTTACCTATTGTTTTAAGAAAATGGGTGTGTCAACTTGATAATAGAGACTCTGAAAATTTCATGCAGGTAGAAAAACTGTTATGTCATGAAACTACATATATAAGTGAGCAGTCTAGCCCTGTAGCACAACCTGTGGCAAATGACACTAATAAGCAGAAAGTATCAGTTGTAGATGTACTGTGTTTAAATGATGGGAAAAGTATCACACACAGCTTGATATTGTGCTAGTGACAGCAATGTTGTTATACCCGTGAAGAATATAATTGTTGACAATCATGCTAGCAGTGATGTTATGTCTCTAGATTGTGCTGAATTAGCTGAGCCTGCATTCTGTTACTGTGCATTTGCCAAGTTAATTAGGTGTAATGCCTTAATTGATGGCAGGGAACTTCAAGCACTGTTAGACCAGGCAGTATGGTAAAACGTATTAATACGCATTATGTATATAAAAACAAAACTATTACTAACAGGACAGTAAAAGCTGTAACAATTCATGATGACAAGAACAGTGAATTATATCTCAAATAGAACCTGAAAATGGGTTTAGGAAGAATGTTCAGCCTGCCACTGCTGTTCTCAGTTTAACACTTGACATTATAACAGGGAAAGCTTCTGCCTACATAAAAGAATTGTGAAGAGAGTAGAAAAAAAGTATTTTGAAAGCCCACAGTATTAGAGGAGAGAGCCAGCAGGTGAATTAGTCTCAATATGTGTCTCTTCGTACTACAGAAAAATGAAGGGAAGCAACCACCAGGCACCTTAATTAGGGTGTATGAATCCAAAAAGGATTAGGCATAGTTTTAGAAAGTCCTAAAGGTGCACAAGTTTGGCAAATGATGCAAAGAGAAGAGCCTATACCAGTTAAGGACATATGCCATAGTATACCTCTGACATAGTGACCCAGAAGGACTAAAGGAGTGAAAGGAAAGGGCTGAAATACTAAGTTACTACAGGCTGGCAATGTTGCTAAAGAAGGGAGTTAAAATGAGTAGAAATGAAGAAAAGAACATTCAGTGAAACGGAGTATTATAAGAAAATGAAGATCAGAAGCATGGAAAACGCACAAGCTCTCTGTCAAGATAAAACAGAAAGTTCCAGAAATGGAGATTTCTTAAGCACCTGCTGGGTAATGAAAATGAGAAATGTAGTAGTATCTCATATCTCACCAGTGCAGTTAAAGAGGTCGGAGTTCCACACCCACTTCTGCCAGTGTACAACAGAAAAATCAAAGGGAAGACTATCTATAAAGAAGAAAAACATGAAAGTGAAAATAATTGTTTTGCAAAGGGACAGCAACCTATAAAACAGAAATAAGTTGACAGTATTCGTGCTCATTCACCCTCAGACAGAGGGCCAATAACAGAACAAGCAAGAAAAAAGAAAAAGATAGTGTTTACTAAGGGACAAAATAACCCTGAACAGAGCCAAACTAGAACTATTGATTAGCCAAAATACAAGAACTGTAAATAAAAGGAAGAAAATTATTTGTATCAGGTTACAAAAATGTGGAATTTAAAAAAAAACTAGGCAAAGCAGAGACAGCAAATGACACAAAAGAATCTGGTGTGAGTTGGCACAGATAGCAGGAGAATTATAACCTGAGACCCCAGTGTCTGCTGGTAAGGAAACAAGGAGTCCCTCAGCCTCATAACAGGCTAACCCTGAAGATGCCCTACAGTTAACTGACCATTAGGAAAGCAGGGTACATTTTAAAAAGGCACAGCAGGACAACAACATTTTGAGCAGAACAAGCACAACATATGTAAGGTTGTAAGGGAAGAAAATGAGCAAGATACCCTTACGTCTTACCCGTATATTACTTCATAAATAACATCGAACGGAGGAACTAAGAATAAAGAAGACGTATTACTTAAGGAGGCCAGTACATAGTCATGATAAAGGGGGTACACCCAGGAATGGATAGGGATAAAGCCTGGATACTAGTACTGTTTTATTAAACAGGAATAATGAATGACATTGAGAACTTCTGCAACAAATGTACTGAGTGCCAGAAGACAGCCTGTCATCTAGGCTTCAAAAGTCCTCCGATTCCAATGCCTATCACAGAGGTGGCATTTGAATGAATTGCAATGGGTACTAATGGACCACTGCTAAAATCCAACAATGAATTTAAATATATTTTGGTTATTTTAAGCTATGCAGATGACTGCACCAGTGCTGTCTGACTATGTAAAACTAATGCTAAATCTTTTACCAGGAAGTTAATCTTATTCCTCTCCACAGTGAGGATACAAAAGGAAATACTCACTGATTAGTGGGCTCATTCTATGTCCAGAAGTTCATATCAACTGTGCCGCTGCTTTAAGTTTAAGTAACTAAAATCCTCAGTGTACCATCCCAAGGTACATGGATTGTTGTGCCATTTTAACCAAGCACTAAAGTCCATTATAAGAAAAGTTATTCAGGAAGATAGCCTGACCAGTTAATGCCATACATTTTATATGATGCCATTAGAGAAGTGCCATAAAGGTTCTGTTCTTTTTCTAGATAAGTACTAGGCTAGCTGCCCTGATGGCTTATTTTAAGTCTAGCCAATTTTCTTGGTGAGAATCAAATGCTGTACCTGTTATTTGTGAAGTAAACACCTTAACCATTATGCCGCCATTGTAGACTCTTAGATATTGCTGAAGAAACCTAGAACATTCTACCAGCTTCCACAACAGGCTTAAAGTGGCAATGACCATAATCCACATGGGAAGAGCTCAAGTTATACTTCAAGTGGTGTATAACACAAACGCAAGTACCAGCACATTTAAAGCTGCAGATCTGATGGTGATTCTAGTACCCTCAGCAGAAAATACATTTTTGGATAAATGGCAAGGTCTGCCTGAAATAATATAGAAAATTAATCAGGTAATCTGCTGACTGAGACAGGTATGAGAAGACCAGAATGGATATACCATATTAACATTCTGAAATCATAGAAGGAAGTATAGACTTAAAAAGCTAGTTTTGGAGCAGAAATCAGTGAATCTGGTAAGGAATGAAAACTAGTATTTACGCTTGCAGCTCTCATAGTTGATACACTTCCAGTCCATAGAAATGAGTACTAAAAAATTCCTTTTATGGATCAAGGATGTGTTTACAGAATTGCCTGGCAGATCAAATTGGATTCAAGTTCAACGCCATACTGGGACCAGTCCAAGACAGGTTAACTAAAAACATTACCATTTATCAATCACCAAGCAAGGCAGTACAAGTAGGAATATGTTTCAGCTAAGGGTAGTACAGGAATATAAAATTAAGGACAATATTTCCATACTTGTAGTACCAAAACATGATGGAACAATCAGATACTGTAATACTTAATGGAAGATGAATAGCATTTCAAAAATTGACAGTTACCCGATGTCTAGGGTTGATGAGTTAATAGAAATGGTGGGGAAGGTAAGATTCTCAAGTACATTAGACCTAATGTTACTGACAAATCCCTTTAACAAATGAAGCTAAGGAAAAGACAGCCTTCTCAACAAGTGAGGGATTATTCCTGTATAGCATTCTTTCTTTTGGGCTACATGGTGCCCCAACAACTTTCCAAAGATTAACAGACAGAAAAAAGACCAACCAAAAAGTTTGCCCTTGGTGAAAGGTGATGTAGTGTCCAGAATAAAGGCCCTTCCATGAGAATCTGGATGGTGAAACTGGAAATTGTTCCTGTCCAACAAATACAGCAAAACCTACTAAAGGAGATTGTATCCCAGCTGTACAAGAATGTTGACTGTTTTGGTTAAACCACAACACTTTGTTTTGCTTAGAAAAAACT
The DNA here is from genome assembly GCF_019279795.1 of Protopterus annectens. NCBI lineage: Eukaryota > Metazoa > Chordata > Ceratodontiformes > Protopteridae > Protopterus > Protopterus annectens. The sequence goes on from NC_056725.1 coordinate 1,418,169,561, forward strand.
GCATTTAATTTTGTTTGTATATAGCAAACTACTATTTTTATAAGTCTTGTGGTCTCCTCTGCTTTAATCTTCCACTATCTATATCTATATCTATAGCTATAGAAATCCATCTATTTATGTATCTCTGTGGGTCTATATTACGACATCAAAAGCTCAGGTCGGCGAACACCTGTTCGCTGACCAGTATACAGTGAGATGTCGTTTCTGCAAATGGCCACTACAGCAAATTTTTTCTAGGGGAAAAATCACTTGGCCAAGCAGAAACAACACAGCATTACAAACGTAACAAAGTGCTGGCTTCAACCCACACCCCCTCTAATGTGGGGGGGGCTGCACCCTCACCCTCTAACTAAATATACCAACTCAAGATCACAGTACAGTGGGGAAAAGGACAAATCCATGATGGCCAAGTGATTTTATTCCTCCTAGGAAAAGATTTGCTGTAGTGCTGTTCGTGGAACTGACATTTCACTGTTTATTGCTTGATGAGCACGTGTTCACTGACCTGAGCTTTCTATGTCGTAATATAGACCCTATCTGTGTATATATGTATATATCAATGGGTCTACTTCTAATGAATGAAAACTCACTTACCAGAATCTCTGAAGACCGAGACAGCATTGCCAAAACCACATTTGAACAAACACTTGGATCACTGATGAGGAACTACAGGAAAGTAACCACTTGGCCACCATGATGAACTTTGCTCCTTTCCCCCACTGTAGTGCGATCTCAGAGTTGGTATATTTAGTTACAGGGCAGGGTGTGGGTTTAATTTGCTTCAGTTATTTATTTATTTTGTTGGCATGGATAAACTGGTTACATACTGTACCTGGAGTTCCTCAGTGGTGATTCAGTGATCCTGAGTGTTCATTCAAATGTGGTTTTGGCGACGGCGACTCAGTGTTCAGGGATCCGGGTAAGTGCGTTTTCATTCGTTAGACGTAGACCCATATCAATATGTATATGTATTAGCATACATGTGTGTGTGTGTGTGTGTGTGTGTGTGTGTGTGTGTGTGTGCGTGTGTGTGTGAGACATATGTTGCTTTACTGTTTTACACCAATCATCTTGTATCATGAAACTTTTATCAGCAGTCTGCCTGTGTAACTAGATCACACTAACCACATCCATGTTAACAATAAAAGCTATAAACTCAGGCACTATACATTATCTTTACCAAAAATCTTCCCCATATACCCAAATCCATCCCAACACTCATACTAATCTCATACATCAAAAAATATAAATAAAAGCAAACACTGCATCCAGAAGCCTATAAAACTATGGTGACTATACTTCCACACACAAAGAATTGAACTACAAATAAAAAAATAATAAATAAGAAGCTTAATAGCATTCCATGTGCACCTAAGACAAGATTAACCACTTACATGTTAAGTCTTAGAAGCAGAGAATCCTGAACAGCAAAATCTCTGAAGAACGAATGTATACATTGTCAACCTCAAAATAAGAAAAAGTGCACATTCAAATATTAATTTAAACATATTCAGTAGCTGCAGTTAATTTTTTTTTATGACAGAACTAAGAATCATGAAAGAATATACAGACTTACTTCTGCTATACATCTTTATTAATGCTGATTAGCAGACACTCTTGAAATAACTGAAAATGTGTATGGATTCTGAACGAGTAATATACTGACTGATTTTATATTGGTACTTTGCTCAGACCTCTTTCCTGAGGATGAGATGTACTGTTGCAATGAGATTTTTTAACACCTTTATTGAATTATCACTTGTGGCATAGACAAATTTACATTCATACAAAAGTAATCAAACTATTAGCAAATTAACATTAATAAACATTGTACTTCACATATATATTGAGTTCATATATTCAAGTTTTCAAAAAGACAGTAAAACATATGTTACTTAAGGGGAATATAGAAGACAAAATATGTTTGGAGTGCAAATATATGCAGTAGTATGCCAAGAGAAAGTCACACTTCTCATTCATTCATTCATTCATTCATTCATTCATTCATTCATTCATTCATATTTTATTTATTTAACAGAAAAAAATTGTTCCGTGTTTCTAGTGGAATTTGAACAGCTACTTTTCTGTGACAAGAAAATAAAATTTGCTGGAGTTACTTTATAATGATAAGTAAAACAAACTGAGGCACACTAAAACTATAGATATATAGGCACAAAACTGAGGCAGTGAGGAGACATCATGTACTTTAGGAAGTTAATCATCTTCTGCAGTTGCATCAGCTTTTATGTTTTTTCTTTTTTTGTGTGTGTGTGTGTGTGTGTGTGTGTGTGTGTGTGTGTGTGTAGTGCACTTTAAAGCAGATTTTAATTCAGCATATTTCAAAAGTATTAGCAAATTAGCAAGATATGACAATCAAAGATGTGTGGTGCTTGAATCTAAAAACATTTAGAAATGTTACAAAACAATGCATTTCTGGTATCAGAAATGTAATCATTAACACAAATTTAGATATAAAACTGTGGCATAGATTTTAATACCATTTACTATTACATGGGATTTCCCTGATAAAACACATAGAGAGATTTTTGGTTTATGGGAAAATAATAACATATTTTGTTGGTTGCAATGTATTGAAAACCAACAAGCTTTGAACACACAAAGTATATTGTCAACCTATGGCCTATCCCCTAATGACTGGTTGGTTCTTCAGAGTGTCACAGCATACACTAAGGATCTAAGTAGAATAATACATAACTCATCCTTCAAAACTGTACCAAAAATTATAATCTGGATTATTGGAATTCTATATAATAATATCAATGTTAAGAATGAATTATCATATCTATATAACACTTTAATTGTCTGTAAGACAGTTCCTAAAGATTTTTACTGGCAATACCTAACTAAAGAGTTTCAAGTATCATTATCAATGGAAGATAAAACAAACATTTTATTTTCAGTTAAACTAACTTCTTACTCACAATTCTGGAGGATTTTTCATTGGAAATTTCTACACAGATCATTTTTGACACCTGAGAAACTCTCAAAAATGAACCTTTCTAACAACAAGTTATGCTGGAGATGTCATCTGTCCACTAATGCTGACTGGTCTCATATTTTTTATGACTATACTAATATTAAACCATATTGCAATGTGATTAACAAATTTCTTCAAGCTATCTATACTGATATATTTGTTTTGACAAAGTCTTTAATTTTATTGAATGTTGTTAATAATAATAATATGAAGAAAGATGACCTGTATTTGTTGTGGACAATGTTAGCAATAGCCAGAAAATGTATAACTAGAAGATGGAACTCTAATGTAGCACCCACAATGGAGGAATTCCTATCATCACTGAAGAAATGCATACTAATGGAGACAAGAACTAAAGAGTTAAGAACTTTTCCTAAGCCATTGGTTAATAGTCCGTGGAGGAAAGTTTTGAACTTGATTGATACCCTATAGATGGAACCAAACTCTTCCTAACTATCATAGTTCATATATTAACTTATTATTTAACTACTAATGTTTTTATCTGAATCCTTTTTGTCAGGCTGAATGTAAATACTGTAAATAGTTATTGAATGTTATGAATGTATTAAATTATTGTGTTATTTCATCAAAATAAAAATCATTTGAGTAAAAAAAAAAAGAAATTTAAAGCAAAGCTGGCAGTGTAGTTCTGAACTATAGTGATCATGGGGCTGTTGAAAAAAGGAATACTTCTGAAATTCTTATTAAATATTCTAGAATAGCTTTAGGGGTTATTGTTTATTATACAATTCCTCCCTATTAATATTCTAAAATGTGCACACTGATTGGCCAGCCCAACCAGCGTGCCCGTTGTAAATCCCACAATATACCAACGGAAAAAGGTCCGGTTGCCCAGACTTTTTTCCGTTGGTATAAACTGCCCCAAAACTTTTTTTTTTTTTTACAATAAAAAAAAAAGAGTGAAAACGGAGCAGCGGAGACTTTCTTTTCTCCATTACTTCCATTTCAAAGCTTTGATGTACTGGGTATGCATGGGAATGCAAGTCCCATATGCATGCGCAGTACATCAAAACGCAGATTCAGTATACCACGATCGCGGAAGAACAGCAATTCGCCATTATACAAAGACATTATTTAAGAAAAGTAAGCATTTTTTTCTTAAATAATGTCATTGTATAATAGCAATAACTGACTCTGTGGTTGCGGTATACTGAAGATTTACCCACAGTTGGCTTTGTTTAATCACTCGGGCTTCACCCTCGTGATTAAACCACACCAACCATGGGTAAATCTTTAATATACCACACCACATTGTTGGTTATTGCTTAATTAAACAAGATTGCTTTCGAAAAAGATAACAATGTATACAAGGAAATTGGAAAGTTGTAAGATTGAGTTGTTGTGAGAACAATATAATGTAGATTTGCCTGTGCAGCAAAGATTACATCACATCAATAATAATCAAATGGACTATACAGCCAGGTGGTATATTTTAAACAGCAGTTGTTGAGTCTGAAGAATAAAACTGGACAATAACATTAAAGTTTAATTAGAATTCTAGAAGTAGAATGTTAAGATTGTTTGCATTTTGTGGTAAAGACATTTTGGAGGGGACTAGTTTCTCTAGAAAGTTGTTGCACATTAACAAGAAATAACTGTTTACCTTTGCCTGCTGCAGATAAATAATAGACAAGGCAGAAGTAATATTGGTGCTGTTATAGGTTCATAGGTTCATAGGTTCATAGGTTCTTACTAGGCTATCTGCCCTAGGGCATTTATAAGCCTAGCCAGAGTGTGTGTGGCTTTTACCACCCCTTAGGATGAGAATACTATACCCATTAGTTTGCTGTGCCTCTGTCCAGCAGTGACACAGAGATGATTCCCGGGGTAAACCTATGATCTCCCATCCACTTGTCAAGATTTCTCTTGAACAGAGTCAGTGAGGGGCTCTGCCTCACATGGACTGGGATTCTGTTCCATAGTGTAGGGAGTCTCTGGGTGATGAATCTGTCCCTCCAGCACGTCCTATTTATATCCGTGTTGAGGTTTAAGTCTCTTGCTCTCGTGGCTCTGGTGGATTTGGATTTTTTGAGGTAGAGCATGTCCATTAATTCCGGGTTGGACATGGCCTTTTATGTCAGGCACAGATCACCTCTGAGCAGACGGTATGCGACTGAATAGAGCTGGAGTTTCTTCAGTCGGGCAGCGTATGACATATGTTTGAGCCCTTTATCCTTTTGGTGAGGAACTTTTGGGGTCTTTCCAACTGCTGCAGGTGTCGGGTAAGGTACATTCCGAATGGGGCATTGTACTCAATCATTGGTCTGATAAGTGAAGAGTACAGGGGTACAATGACCTCTCCTGATCTGGATGTGAATCCCTTCATGATCAGGTGGGCAATGTAGAAGGTCTTCCTAACCACTTTGGCAATGTGAGTGTCAAAAGAGAGGTTACTGTCAACTTGGGTCCCCAGGTCCCTGATAACATCTTCCGTGTTTAATGGATTACCACCTATGTGGTAATTAGGGGTTACCTTGTTTTTCCCAAAGGGTATGACTATACATTTTTTGGCATTTAGCTTAAGGCCATGACTCTGGCACCAGTTATCCATTTCTATGAGACCTCTCTGGAGGATGTCTGTGTCTGATGGAGTGTCAATTATGGTGCCCAGTTTGCAGTCATCTGCAAATTTTGTCAGCCACAATCCCCCTATGTTTGCCTGGACTTCAGAAAAATAAATGCCGAACAAGAGGGGCCCAGGACTGAGCCCTGTGGGACACCACTCGTGACCGGCTTAGAGTCTGACATGGCACCAGCAACTCTAACCCTGTGGGTTCTGTCCTTGAGCCAGTTTGCAACCCATCTTGTGACATATGGGTTTACATCTAAGCTGGTGAGCTTTTCTATGATGCCCGAGTGGGGTATTGTGTCGAACGCTTTTGCTAGGTCAAGGTAGGCTGTGTGAACTGCCTTACCCTCCTCAATTGCCTTAGTGACTGTTTCAAAAAAGTCGACCAAGTTCAAGAGGCAGGATCTGCCCTTGACAAAGCCAAATTGGGTAGGATCCAGTGTCTGTAGGTCCCCAATGTCTTTATTTATGAGTTCCATTATGATCCTCTCCATAGCTTTGCAGACAAGGCTTGTCAAGCTTATGGGGGTAATTTCAGGGTCCGTAGAAGCACCGCCTTTGTGGAGTGGGACCACAGTTGCCGTCGCCATTCTTTGGATCCTGTAGTAAGGCTAAGATTAAACAGCAGCCTTATGTGTGGGTTTAGTTCCTCATTGAGTTCGTGTAGCACACAGCCGGGGACACCGTCCGGTCCCATTGATGCTGTGTTTTTTGCTTTAAAGAGTGCAGCTCTCACCTGGGCATCTGAGATGTTTGGGAGGCTAGACTCTGGTGGGATAGATATTTCTCCTTTGGGGGGGGGGGGGAGAAATTTGCACTGAACCTGTCTGCCAGTATGTTGGCAATGTCTGTGGGTTCAGTGATTTTTGTATCATTTTGGACTAATTCTGAGCATATCTGGGAGTTTCCACCCAGGTTTCTAACATAGCTAAAGAAGGCCTTATGATTGTCTTTTGTGTCATTAGCGATTTTTCTCTCAAAGTTGGCCTTGGATGATTTTATGAGTGATCGTAGTTTTTGCTAGTAGTGATCAGAGATGCCTTCCCTTTTAGGGATTTTGCTCTGTCATGTAGTAGCTTTCTCCTCTTGTTGTAGAGTTTGTTTATGGCTGGGGTCCACCAGACTGGGCGCCTGCCTTTGGTGGAAAGGGTCTTGATTTTATTAGGGATTGCTTGATCCATACATTCCTGGAGGTGCTCGTAGAAGGCATTTGTAAGGGTTTCAGCAGCATGGGTTGTGGTTTCCACTGGCTCGGGGGCCTTGAAGGATACCACTCCAGTCTTAAGTGTGAAGTTTGCTTTTGAGAAGTTCTTCACTGTGGTCTTTTTTGCTGGGGTTGGGGGCGGGATGTGGATCTCCAGTGAGATTAATTTATGGTCTGATCTCACCAATGAGGGATATACTTCAGGTGTGGAGCATTTTGTCCCCATGTTTGTGATGATCAGGTCTAGTATATTTTCTCCTCTTGTGGGAATGGTGACTAGTTGTTCCATAGCATTTGAGTTTATGAACTCCAGGAACCTTTGGGCTAGGGTGTTGGGGCTTGAGTAATGTTCCCAGTCTATGTTTGGGTAGTTGAAGTCACCCAATATGATGGTGTTTGGAGAGACATTCATACTCTCCAGTGTCTTCAGGAAGGCTGTGTGGGTTTCCTGAGTTTGAGAGGGTGGTCTGTAGCATGCTACAAACTGTAGGGCAGTTTTACCTATGGTTAATTGCACCTGGATGGTCTCCGATGCTTCGTGCGTTGCCACTAACCTGGAGGTGTGGGTATCCTTTATGAATATGGATACTCCCCTCCTTTTGTGGTTCGGTCTGGATTTTGGGGCGACGCATGATATGAGGTATAACCTGATAGTGCTGGGGTGCTCTCAGGAGCCTTGAACCAGGTTTCAGTCACAGCACAGACATCGATGTTCTCCATACTGAGGAGGGCTTCGAGGGCGTGCATCTTGAGGTTTAGACTTCTGGCATTGAGCAGCATTACCCTTAGTTTTTCCCCATTTTTGTTTTCTAGGGTGGTAGGTTTATCATTTGAGCCTTGCCTAAAAAAGGCACTATGGGGGTGGCAAGAGCCTTTGCCAATATCCGGAAGCCCAGGGTGACAGGTGCAAGCCGTCCCTTGCTGCAGCGTGGCTTGTCAAGCATGTCATCCCAGGCAGACAGACATTGGATCCCCTTAGAATGACACCAGTAATTAAGCCAATTATTAAAGCTGATCATTTTGTCTCTGTATTGTGGCATCATTCTTGGTGAGGGTAGGATACTGCTCAGGGTCAGCGTCATACCGGCCTGGGCTACATAATCTGAGAGCTCCTCTATGTCTCTTTTCATGTAGTCCAGGGAGGTACGTCTCAGGTCGTTCACACCGGCATGGACAATGACTGAGTCATACTTGTACTTGCTGTGGAGTGAACTGAGTGCTTGTGTTATGTGGCGGATTCTAGCGCCTGACAGGCAGCTTACTGTGATCTTTTCCTTGTTCAGTCTGGTGAGTGGGACGTCAGTGTGTCTGACTATGGAGTCACCTATAACAAGTGTGTCTGGCATTGTGTTTGGCCTTAAGGGCTGTGACTGTTTAGCACACTGACTTTGAGAACTATGTGTTGCATGTCTTATGTCTTGAGGTGGCAGTTGCTTGGGTGTCTGCTTTGGAGGCCTCTGTAGTTTTGGTAGATTTTTGATCAGTGCCTCCGAGTATGTCTTTGTGTGTTTATGTGTTTGTTTTGCAGTTGTGATAGTTCTATGTGAAACTGGGTTTGTGGTGTGTGTGGTTTCCTTCTCCTCCTGTCTGGTCTTGCCAGTATTGAGTTGAGAGAGCTCAGCCTCCAGTTTGGCTATATAGTTGCATCTCTCACATGTATTTGTGTTTTGTGGGAGAAGGAGTGGGTTGTCTGTGTACATGAGGCAATTGTAACATTGCCTCAAGATGCCCAGATTCACCAGCTGAACAGGAGAGGACGCTAGCAACTGACCCTTCGACATGCTAGAAAAAGTGAAAAAGTTTGCTGTGTAACTGAGTCAGAAGGGACCTATAGGGAAATGGGTACTCAAGGGGATTCTAGGCTAATGTAGTACTTTGTTTAGTATATAAGTACTTTACCTATATAAAAATGCTTTAGAAGCAAGAGCTGAGCTTTTGAGATAGAGAATAGACTGTTTAGATTGCAACTAGAGAAGTTCTAAGGGAAAAATTGAAGAGCAGACTTTACGGAGCCAGAAATAGTTTAACCTTGTTTAACCGGCGCTGCCCGATGGTGCTCTATGTGCAACTCCACGCTAAATCACGCAAAAGCTTTTAACCTGGTATGAGAAAAGGCAGGTCCTTTGACATATATGATAAAATATGTTACATGGAAGGGACATCTGTATGAGTTGATTTACAAAACTACTCTTATATAGAGATTGTAATTTCTACCCCAAGTGCTTTATAGCACTTATAAATTGTGCCTCAGTATATGTTTTGTAGTAAATTTTAATACAAAACAGTTCCTCTGCTAACCTTAACTTATTGATAGTTGTGTAGAGTTATACCTTTTTAACTTTGTGGAATGTTGGTTTGAAGTTTTCAAAGTAGTCATTAAAGGGACTCGTCTGTCAAACTATGTGCTATTGCAGATGTTAACAAAAGATAATGAATCAGGTAAGTTCTGGTCGATGTATTAGTCCAGCTGAGTAGATCTACATATTAGTAGCAAAGTGCTTCATTAACATGTACACTGTTTTCCATGTAACACAGCCACAAAAACATTTATAAGAGTAATAATTCTGATGACAGCTCCAAGAACTAAAAAAAAACATATATATGCATGCAGTAATGCTTTCTCCAACACGTTTAAGTTAATTTAGCTCATGATATACTTGTTACACCCTAAAAATATTCACAAGGGTAATCATTTTGGTGGCATCTCCTAAGAAAAAATATGTAAGCAGTCATTTACCAAAACCACTATCATTTTCTTATGTTGCATTAGCTGATGGTGCACTTATTGCCTTTATTTAATTGGGTTTCTATGTTATTTTTGTGTTTATTTCTGTTTTAATCGTACACCGTATCTTTAGAGTTGCCATACAGTGCTTGGCCTAGTTTTTATGTTGCATTTGTATGTGTTTGCAGTTTGACTCTTGGCTAAGAGGACTTGCAGTCTGTTCCAGTCATGACTATTTTTGGTTCCTGTTATTTACTTCCTGTCTCATCTAACACTGCTTCATTTTCTATTTGTGGAGTTAATGCAGTTTATGCATTTTTTTTTCTCTTTTTCAATGCCTTATACTGTTCTTGATAAATGCATGCACTTAAATTTGAGTGTTTTGGTGCATTTATTGCTCTAACGTATGTTTAACTTGTGTCACGGTTCTGATTCCTGTCATATTCTGTTTCTTTATTATTACTGTTATTGTTATTATTATTATTATTATTATTATTATTATTATGCAGAATTAGTAATACATTTGGATTAGAGATGTGTATTTCTGGTGTTTAATAGTTTTTTTAATGTATTTACCTTTTTATAGCATTTCTGTGTTTGACAGTTTTCCCTGTTTAAGAAAATAAAAAAAAACTTTCAAGACGGTGGCAGGTATTTTGTTTTTGAAGTCTGTGAGTGAGTAGGGATCAGTGTCTGAATGTGGGGTCCAACTGACCTGCTTTTAACTATGCATGGAACAGATATGAGGCACAGGTAATGAGAAATATGATTGGTCAATTTTCTTTCCCCATTTTATAAAATATGTAATGCAGCATTGTAAATGATGAACATTTTAAAATGTTATGTAATTAGGGATTTGTATTTTATTATGTAATGTCCAGTTTTGGCTGTTGGTAAGTATGTTTATTTCTTCATAGATGGAAATGAATGTGTTTTAATTGGCTACACACTGTGTAATGATTATAATAAGGGTGATTTTAAAATGCAGTCTGAATACTACTACTTTTTTCCCTCTGGGATCTTATACACCTGTATCCTGATGCAGGAGTTGTGTTATTACACCTCAGTGCTAAATACACTAAGTTCAAACTATCTTTACATAAGAGCAATACATGATTTTCATGAAATGGCAACTATTCCCATTAATTCTAAAGAATGTAATCTTGGCATTAATATATTTAGGTATTTGGGTATGGATGTGCCCCTTACATGAAGAGATTCAGTTCGCAGAAACACACAGAAGCATTTTTTCCATTGAGATATATATATTTTTTATTTTTTATATCTTTCGTCAGTGCTTTATTAAATGCTTGAATTATGAGTGTATTATTACTGTGAATTTCACCATATTGTAATGAACATTTTGAGATATTGATAGTTTAGTCTTTATCATTTAGAATCCATCATTCCATCTGTTCATGTACTTAAAATACACTATTAAATACACAGTACTCACTACAGATTAAATTAAAACAAATGAACAAAATCACATTATTTACACTTTTATATAATGATAAATATAAAAATACTTCAATAAACCCAAAAGAAATGTACACATAATGGTGCATATAACAATTACTAATCCTAAAAGAAATACTACAACAGAATGAAAGAACTATTCCTCGCCTCACAATTAAAATATACACATATAAAACTAAATTAAAATATGTAAATAAATTTCAGCCCCAAAAGAAAGTTGCTTATACAAACTGCAAACTGACACCACAGATCTAACAGCAAGTAAAGCACAAAGTACCATACTGAAATACATACACCTGATGCTAGACCCAAACATTCTGAATTAAAAATAGAAAAGCACCACACATATTCACTTTATACTTATTAAATTTACCTAACCTATATTTTATCATACATGAATTTCTCTCGCAGAGATCTTACACTTTGAAGGCTTCCAAACATCCAGTAAATGTCTTCAAATACCTAATTGGTCTTCAAGCACCAAAATGCATTGAGAGTCCATCACACATGCTATGTGCTTATTTATTTATATTTATAATCAAGGTAGCTGGGTTGGTCAACTGATCCTTTTCAGCCATGATCTGTGCTCTCAAGAGGGCAAACTAGATTTATGTAAGTGGACATAAGAATTAAATCTGGAACACCTAGATTAAAAGGTTTTCTTGGGCTGGCTCTCCAGAAGAAATCAGGAGATTTCTGCTGATCCATCACTTATCATCTCTAAAAGGAAACTCAGAAAACCATTTAATTGAGAAAAAGGAGGTTATGGTGCAGGTGGCACTGCAGGCATACTGAAGGCACAAGGGTTCTGATGGGTGGCCAAACTGGACATCATGTTGGGTTTTCACCTGATAATGGCACATCTTTAGGATTGATACCTCTTAGGGATGAGACTGGGGGGAAAAAATCTTTGTTTGACTAAGACATGTCCATAGGCTCTACCAATAATTGTCCAACATTTGAACAGTTTATTTTGGTCTTGCACTGGATCTAGAATTCACAGGAGGAATGATGTGCAGCTGTATGTTACCTTAATAATTTTCTGATCATGACCTCTTCCAAGGAAGAAGCAGGAGAGGGGGTGGGAAGATTTTAGGATATATGCAAGTTCATTAAAGTACCATTGCCTTGGGGCAAGGAGAAAGGGCTAGCTACTATGTTAATCTTTTTGGAACTGGAAATTGACACCAGGAAACAATCAAATAAGCTGTCCAAATGGCAACACAAGATAGAATTGATGAAGATGAAAAACAAGACAAGGGCAAGGGAGGTGATGAAACTGCTGTAATTACTTAACTTTGCTTGCAGGGACATTACTAGATGATAAACATTTAACCGAGCATTAGCTCTAATGTTGAAAGGACCTAAGCAGAAACATCACTGTTTTAGGGTCATGGAAGAATTGCAAGCTCATGTTGACATCTGGCAACAGTTTTTACAGCACTTCAATGGGACCACATTTGGCAGGATTGTTGGTTCAATGTTCAGGAGCTTGGAGTTTATAGTGATGCAGCAGACGTAGTCAGAATGGTTGGCTTCTCTGCCAGGAGGTGTTTTTCTGTGCCCTGGCTGGCAGAATAGTGGGGCAGAGATAAGGCAGAACATCATATTCCTGGAATTGATGATCATTTGGGCTGCTCTCATGATATGGGAAAAACTGTAGAATTAAGTTCCACTCAGATAACCAGGTAGTGGTATTGCATTTAATGGTCAGGTATGACAGTGCAGATAGGGCCCATGTTGTGGGTTAGGAAGATTGTTATGTCTGTCACACAGTAAAACATGCCTTGTGTTGTGACTTATGTACTAGGGCAGTGAAATGATATCACTGACTCTCTTTCATGGCTGCAGTTTCACAAATTACAGAGCCATAACACCAGCAGAGAGAACATACTGGACATGATCTGGAACACTGGACCTTGATGACAGGGAAGCTAGTGAAAGGGTCATAGGCACCTAACAAAAGGGTGGCTTATATCAGAGCACTACAGGTATTCATGGCTTCACAAATAATCTGCTATCAAGGGAGAGGATGTGGTTCCAATACCTGCTGAGTATATCCTTGGTGCACAGGTGGAAATTGGGGACACTTGCTTGTTATTAGTTAGGTATTGAAAATAGATGCCCAAACTGACTAAGGACTGAGTGCTAGGAAGGATGCTGAAAGAATAGGGATGAAGTGAAGGGTAGGAAAAAGGATGTTAGGTGATCCATCAGGAAGGGGCTTTATCTTACAATGGTCAGGGACCTACAGACCATAATCCATAACTATCAGGACATTGTGGCTTGGCTAAGCTTATTCTTAGTGTGGGGATTTTAGGAATGGATACATTTTACCATGGGCAGCAGGGGTAGAGGAAGTCCAGCCCTCTAGGAGGTATAACCTCCTGTTTGTCAGGTCTGAAATTCTAGTTTGGCTGTGGGCCTCAAACACATACCAAATGGTGGTGGGACAGCAGATTACACTGAGACTATTGGCAAACAGATCACCGTGCTTGGTTACACAGAATGATTTTCCAAAACAAACTTCTTATAGAGACAATCAGTAAAACTGGAAAGGAACTTGCTAAATATGAAAAAATGACAAAGTGATACAAATACTAATCACTGTTGGAGAGGCTTTTAGTTGGTAGTGGTAGGAACATGGTAGACAGAGACAAACATCTAGGGGATGAGATCAGCCAAGCAGATCTCTTACTACACCAACATTATTGATTAAAATGCTGAACATCAAAATGAAGGAATGAAAGTTCTTTTGGTAAAGTCTACATGAAGAGAAGTTGAGCTATGCATTGAGAGGCCTACAGATCAAGTGATATCAATGATGTCACCATTTTCACCTTTGCATTGTTTCTCAGTGACCATCCCATTGATTCCCATTTCAGTGACAGCAGCAGTATAAGAATCCAGTTGAATGGATCAGTAGCCAAAATACCATAAGCAAGATGAACATCAACAATGGACTGAAAGTGTCTTAGAAAATAATTAATCTGTTTTAACAATTGTATGTTCTATAACTAAAGGTATTTTATCAAAAATTCTAAATTTGCTCATACTTAAAATATTGCATTTTATAAAATAAAATTTGAGCCATTTCATTCAGGAAATTCAGCTTACTGAAATTTAATAAAGACTGTGGTAAAAGTGCCATTAGTGCCTGTTAATCAAACTGTATTAGTGGTTAATGAGGAAGATGAATAAGATTTATATTCTTTGCAGAGTTACGAATCAAATGGTAGTTCAGATGCCAGTGAGGGACATGATGAACCTTGGGTTACAAATGTTTTAATGCTGGTTATTTTTCATTTAAAATTGTCTAATTAAAAAAAAGTTATAATTCACCTATTTTGAATAAAACATTGAAATTAGTTCAGCAATGTGTTTTTAATGAATCTTGGAAAGTTGTTTGACTTTTACTGAAGAATAATGATCACATAATTTAAATATAAATCAATAGTTGGTTTGCTTTAGTTGAGTTGAAAAAAAGTTACATTTATATTTTTACACTTTTAATTATGTAGTTATTTTAGATAAAGTAAATGATTTCACTGTGTGTCACAATTTGTTGATTCTGAAGCTGAATATCTGATTTTGAATGATTCTTTGAAATCTTATAAGCAAACAATGATCTTTTAAGATTGCATACTGAATTCTTACAGAATGCAGATTTTTAAACCCTTTGTTTAATTCATAAAGATCGTTATATCTACCAGGATGCCCAATGGCTTTCTAACTAAATTCATATAATAGTAAAATGAATATTCATTTAGATTTTCTTTTGAAACTCTTACTGGTTGAGATTCCATATTGTTTAAAGAACTCAATGAATGTGAAAGGAACACTTAATTTTAGATAGAAATCATTTATTTTGTGACTGTAGTTGATGTGGAAAGCCTTTATACTTTGATACCAAATTTGGGTTAGCTTATATGCCTGATCTTTTTCATTGATAGAACTAAAAAATATAATGTTTAGGTGCACATCTGGTCATTAGTTTGTTTGAAAATGCGTTTTCATATCCAGTTGAATTTTGTTTTTCAAACTAATGTATATTCTGTACATTACTTGGGTGATATTTTTATTTTTGATGTTTTAAATTAAGAATTTGAATACTTTGAAAGTTGTATTATTTTATTATGGAATGAATTAGACTGGAACTTTTCTTGAGAAACACATATGAATTTAATATATTCCTTGGATTTGCAATTATAGTGTCAGTCTGGAAAAGTGATTAGGACTAAGAAGTATAAACCTACTATGGCAAAAATATTTTTAAGCTTCCTATACAAGATATCTGTACTTAATTACACTGTCACCTTATGGGGAATTTAAAATGAAGTTTAACCTCTGATAAAAATGATTTTATGGTCAAGGCACAGTATGTTAAATGAAGATTACTAGAAAGGTGATATATAGAGGAAACTGTTCAAACATATTTGGATAAAGCATTAGACATTGAAGTTCTGGATTTTAGAATTGTTATCTAGGAACTGTTATGCTAGGTTGTGTATGCAAGTTAGCCATTTGGCATATTGTAGTGACCAACCATACACTTAGTCAACCTAACTACAAAGTTTAAAGAGTTCTATGAAAGACGCATAAATGTAGGAGTTATGTTTTCATATTATTTTAAGTAGGACTATATTTCATATGCCATTGTGGGTACTACAGTGTATGTTCTAAGGTGCTGGAAATTACTCAGGTGCATATTAATAATGTTAATTTTAAGTTGTATGGTTTATTCTTGTATTGAAATAGCAATTTATTTATACTATTAATGTTCACAAGTTCTTCAGCATTGATGTATTGGGCAGACAAAAGATATTAGTTGAGATTCAAATTCTGTAAGCAAATTTTTCTCCAGTTTACCATGTTCTTCCAATTCACATATTACGTTGATACTCAGGATTAAACATAATAGGCAGAAATGGGCAGAGGTCACATTGTTGCAGTATATTTAGGACAGGGTTGCTGTTTCATGCCACATCTTCCTTTTCTTCATCATAAAAGCAGAATTTTATTTCATATAAAAAATGCAGCATGGTACATATCTATATGCTCATTTAGCAAAGTATAAGTGCTAAACATTTTCACAGTCCTTAACTGCACCTCCTGGACAATGGAAATTAATTTCTTATTTCTTTCAGAGTCATCATTTTATTTATTTGGAGAAGAATACTTATCCATTGAGTACCACTTTCTGGCTATGTTAAAAAAGGAGTTTCAAGGACAGGTTTGGTGAGATGGATTGCCAGTGCTGTGGGCCTTGTATGGAAAAGCTGTGGATTTCCCATGCAGAAAGTTAAGTGGTGAGAGAAAAAGAGAGAGCATGAGCGAGGGGGGGGGGTGTAACTGGCTGAGATCTAAAGTTATATGATCTTTTCCTAATTGTGAATCTGCCTTCCAAGTACATGAACAAGTTCTTGTTTAATAGTTTTTTTAGCAGTGTTCTAAACAACAGCTGAAGTTTTTGTAGTTCTGGTAGTCAGTTTTATTTTCTCAACAACTGAACAGTGATATTTTCCTCTTGACAAATGAAGTGACAGAGTTTGCTTGTAGTAGTTTATAGTGGGGTTAGATTCTTAGAGACCATGAACATTTCTGGATGTGTATATTTGAGTTATCATAACAGTAGGCCTTTCCCTTTACCAATTACTTGGTTGTTTGAGCAATATAGGAAGTGTGAATTGTTTCATGCACAAAAACAAGTTTGTTCTATTTCTGCTTTAATGAATATATAGTTCAAAGATCCCAGCAGAGACCTGGGCACCTGAAAGAGGTAATGGTTTCTAAGGGTTTTTGATGGTGGTCTGAAGTGCTGAAATTTTCTTAGGAAGGTTTGAGTTTTTGCATGGAACTGAACAGCATAACTGTTTTTATTTTAATTATCTTAAATTTGAACATTTTTACAGGACTAATAACTACTCTTAGCAAAGACATCATGCAGATTTGACTCTTTATCAGCAGCCTTACATATATTCAACAGCAAATGTTCTTCCTCTTTTGTTGCCTCCATACAAATTTCATCTATATCAGAGTGTAGAATATGAGTTCTCTCACTCTTTGTATCCAGTATAATTATCAATTTCCAACATCCTGAAAAACCTGTGCAAATAACATCTAGTTCTGTAAATGCAAGTTTCATAAGGGTTTTGATGGTTCTTGAGTGTGTGTGTGTGTGTGTGTGTGTGTGTGTGTGTGTGTGTGTGTGTGTGTGTGTGTGTATGCGTGTGCATGCATGCGTGTGTCTATATCTGTATTTTTGTGGTGTGTGAGTCATGGTAACAATATATATAAAAGGTTTCTGAAACACGTGTTGTAACCTTATGAAACAACTCCTTGTTGTTTGAAATAACCACAGTTCGCCAATCAAAATGTTCACACATCTTTTAAATAAAACAGTAAGAGCTAACTTCTTCTGCTAAAGTTTTATAATCAGATTCATCAAACTGTTGACCTGAAATAATTCATATTCGTAGTCACCACCATTATAAGGAGTAGTTGAAGAATGGCAGGAACCATTAATGATTATTCTCTTTGTTTGAGGTGAAGTAGATTAAAAAACAAACTGCATCTCAACTATTATTTTAACAAACTTCTGCTAAGCAAATTCCATGAAGGGAGTGGAGAGAACAGAAACAGATTACAAAGTAGAGATGTGCCTCAGATAGACATTAATCTCAATACTCTTACTCAGATTGTGCTTATTGGCTAGAATTCTCATCAGACATTGCAGATGGAATACTGTAAATTTTTGAAGAATTCACTCATACCTCTTAACTGTCCAGATTTTTACAGAATGTCCAGATTTTTATCTCATATTTTTGGTCTGTCCCTCATACAATGTGTGTTTTTCTGGCAAACCATGAGGACTGGAGTCATTAAATAATGACATGTATTTGAATTTCAGAGTTTATATCTTACTGAAAATGAATGCTAACACAAACCATGTTATTCTAGCAATGTTATTAGTTTATAAGAGCAATATTTAAAATATGTTCCTATTTTTGGACCTTTGTCCCCTCATTAATTTAAACTTTGTGCATCTTTCTTGTGTTAAGAAGTTGAGAGATATGGATTCACTTTAAGTGATAAACTTGTATAAGATATCACTTCCCCTTCAGAGTCATTTTATGTTTCTTGGAAAATGACCTTATCAAGAAACATATTTTTATTTATTTTAATGTTTTCATTAAGATATACTGATCTTCATTTCAAGTGCTGCACAGTGAAAGTGACACTGAATGCTGAGGGATGGATACAGATGGATCCAGCACTCGGTGACCTAGGCAGTCAGCTAGGGCCCATTGGTTTGGGTGGCTGCCACAAAACGTGCATTTATTCTTTAAGGACACACATAGAGTGCATCCTTAGCACCTGTACATGTGTCATACTAAAGACACACAGGCACGCACATTGGAGTGGAACCCACAGGATTTTTAAGAGACACACAAACACAGATTTGATGGAGAAGTAGAACTGCCATTCTGGATGAGCAAACAGTGAGAAGAGGTTAGGAGTTTGAGTGTGTTGGTGTGTGTGTGTGTGTGTGTGTGTGTGTGTGTGTGTGTGTGTGTGTGTGTGTGTGTGCACGCGCATGTGTGTGTGTGTGTGTGTGTGTGTGTGTGTGTGTGTGTGTGTGTGTGTGTGTGTGTGTGTGTGTGTGTGTGTGTGTGTGTGTGTGTGTGTGTGTGTGTGAATGCCCCAGTTAGGGAGGGCATGTTGGTTAACTTATTCAGGCTCAAATCCTGTATCTTAAAAATAGGACCCTAGAGCCTGAATTCTCTACATCAACTAGCAAGCTGTCATCAGCAAGTGCATTTTCAAGGACTGTTGAGGTTATATGCATTTTCAAGGACAGTTGAGTTTCTGTGCATTTTCAAAGGCTGTTGAGTTTCTGTGCATTTTCGAAGAATGTTGAATTTCTGCATTTTCAAAGAAAGTTGAGTTTCTGTGCATTTTCAAAGAATGTTGCATTTCTATGTATTTTCAAGGAATATCGAGTTTCAGGAGAAGAGAAGTTTACTGTTGCCCATGTTAATGTGTAACTGTTTTATTTACCAAATGGGCATCATGAATATGCTATAAATTCTGAAAGCAGTATCAATAGATTAACAGGTAGCATACTCTCTTGCAATATTACCAGCTTATCATTTTTTTTTATTTTAAATGTAACATGGGTAATTTATTCTTCAAGGGTAGCATGCACTAAATTTGTACACAGAGCACTGGATTGTAATTTTGTTTTTGCCAGCAACAACCTCTTCATTAGTTGTAAATCTCTTTAGTGTAGAATTATTCAGATTACTTTTATTTCTGCAGAGATTATTTATTTTGACTGATATTGGTGGATTGTAATGACAGAAGTTTGAGTGGTCTTTTATGGTTGAAATGTTCTGTAATTTGTAGTTTTGTCTTTATTGGTTCATGCATTTTGTTTCATTGCTTACTGGAAAAATGTTCAAGCCTACACATTTAAAACACACTCAACCAAGTCGTGCCATATTATACAAGGATTATAATGTAATACAATCAGGGTGGTGGATCAAACAACACATGTATGTATTCATGGCCCTAAAAATGTGTGCAAGGGGCCTATGGTTTGAAAACAGCCCAAAGATAAACGTAATCCACCACTGGCCAGATGCATTTTCTTTGAATGTGGGTTTCAATGCTGTTTCAATGAATGTGAGTTTCAAGGGCAGAGAAGCTTACTGTTCATGTTAAGCCTGTTTTCCTTGTGAGACTGTGTTGTTTTATTTAACAAATGGCTATTGGTATTTCTGCTATAAAATTTTAATTTAAAATGTTTATTTCAATATTTGTAATTATTGTAGAAATAAATAAGAAAACAATATGCATGCTGACAGGTTTGAACAGTCTTTATAGTAACTGGGAAGAAATAGCCAAGTTATGGGACACTGGAGTGATTTGGGGGGACTGCTGGGGGTGAGGGCTGATCTATTACCCATTTGCCCATGATCCAGCTCTGGATGGAGACATTAAATATTCAGACAAATGGCCTGCATTTATGTTCAGTCAGTGGAGCTACAGGGTATGCAAATGAGCAGTACAGCAAGAATACAAGAAGATACATTACTGCATAAAAACTCATGTTCAGAAACACAAGGAAAACTCCAAACAACAGTCACACCTCAGCACCACAGTGTGATCTCACAAGAGCAGAGAATATGAACTCACAGACCAAAGCATGTCAAAAGTAAAGCAGTGCAATTAGGTAGGCCATGTGTGTTAGCATGCCACTTGGTACAATGACACAAAGTGCCACAGAAAGCTATTTAGCCATAGATATTTGCAGCTACAGTCCTATCACCTTAAAAGGAGAGGAATGAGGTATATATAAATGTAGGGAAAGAAGGATAAATGTAGGAAAAGAAGAATAAATGTAGGAAAAGAAGGCGGCAGCAAGCAGTTGGTCACACACGGTAAATACATTTAGGTGTGCTTAAGGGAAGGAAGCAATGCAGTTTTGTTGTAGAGAAAGGCCCCTAGTTTTGCTTAAGAGTGAATATAGGGTAAAGGGTAAAGGGTAAAGGGTGTAAGGCTAAGAAAGGGAAGAACGAGGGGTAGAACATTTTGCAGGAGCAGACGGACACATAGATGAGTAAGCACAAACAGGACTGGATGTGTATGTTACAGAATGGTGAGGCATGGAATAGATGGGAAGAACACTGGTTAGACAAATTGTGATAGTCAGAGATGGACAGTATACAGGGCAGGAGTTTGACACATGAAGAAAGAGGCACACATAGCTGGTAATTCTGTGGGAAAGAGCAGCAGTGTGTCATTGTTGCCCTGCTCAGACTGATAATCTAAACAAACAAAATAAAAAACATGTAGATAAAACTTAGTAAACCAAAATCACATAAAACTTAGTAAACCAAAAACACACACATAACAGAAACCAGGCTACAACAATAAAACTTTTAATAAGTTAAACACTATGCACTCTCATCTTCAACAAGACTTCATCAAAGTGTAAAAATAATGAAGTTATTGTAATCATTAAATAAAAGTAGGTTACCAATCAGATCCTACAGATGGTTAAAAATAGTTAATTCTTTACAGCAGTCAACTTAAAATAAAACTAAGATGGAAAAAAAAACTTAAACATTTGCAGTAAACCTAAAAAGCACTAATATTCATACACTCAAGAATAAATAATCTGTAATAAAAATGCTATTAACAATATTCAAATGGGTTACAAAAATGACTTTCAAATCAAAAAACAACTATCACAGTGTAGCTGTCCTGTCTTTTAAGACACAAGCTAAAGACATGAAATCATTCAAACCTGGTTCCACACATCCATTTAACCTAATTTGTCAATACAGTTCCTTCATTTCAAACTTGTTGTTGAAGTCACCCCCTTTGTATAATACCCTGTGAATGACAAAAAAATGTGCTCATTAAAATCACTACATCTTCACGTGTCTACAACAAACATTCTTGGTATTCCCTTTACAAATATTGTAAAAGTATTCCTATATCCTGTCCTTTAATTTTCTTGTCATCTTATCTACGTAAAATGTTGGACAAGATGTACAAAAGGCCAAATAAACTACATTATTGGTATTACAATTCACCCTTCCAGAACATGCTACACTTTTATTGTATCCTTCCACGCAAGCATAAGGACCATTATTAATGTATTTACAATATTTGCACATACCACATTTTATCATATTAGAAATCCCTTCCCAGTTCAACAGTGTTGTACCACCTTCTAAAATGTTTTTTGAAGTTTCTACCACTACGGTGATTAATGGAACGTCACTCTGTTTTTTCTTTAATTCCTGTGAAAAACTCAAATTCCAGTTTCCTCTTAATATTGTTGTAATACTGTGTGCCCTGTTGTACTGAACTACCATAGCACATTTCATATTAGAACTGTTGTCTCTTATTTATGTATTGTTATTTACAACCCCTGAAAGTATGTCAAACTTTGTACTAGCCAAAATAGGTGAATACTCCATCTTTCTGTCTTTTGCAGTTTCCTTTTTAAGCTCATCAAGCAAAGAGATAGGATAAGTCCTTAAAGGCCATTCGATCTCCCTGGGCGCCATCTTTACTTCTGCTCACCTCGCTGCTGCTGTGCATACCTGGCTGTACGCTCTTACTCTACACTACCCCTTGATTCACCTTGTGTTGTTGACTGGATTGAACCTCTCCTCTAACTATATTAGGGTGCTCTCTGCCTGTTACACGTGGAAAGTTCAGGATATTGCCTTCTGATAACCCACTACCTCAAGCTACCACAAAACTACCCCTTGATTCACCTTGTGTTGTTGACTGGATTGAACCTCTCCTCTAACTATATTAGGGTGCTCTCTGCCTGTTACCCGTGGAAAGTTCAGGACATTGCCTTCTGATAACCCACTACCTCAAGCTACCACAAAAGTATGTCTACTTATACCAACGTGTAATATATTATAATCAAGTTACCCTGCTAGATTCTATTGTTTGCCCCAGCTAAGCTTGCCAGCAGCAGCCCTCTCCCCTTACTGCTTATTACCTTCCTCTTACTCCCTTTGAACTGCCACCTAGCCTGCACCTTCTCACACTTTGATTTGGCTCTTCATTGAGAACCCCTGTGCTTGCTCACTGCACCTCCGCTTCTGCCCACTAGAGGTCACCCTATCACCTTCTACACTCATTGTACTTGGATTTTATTCTTGCCTAATTCTCCTACTGTACCTTACCTACTTCTATCCCTTTCCTCCTCTTGAGGTTCTCTCTTATCCTCTCCCCCTCAGACCTCTTTCTCTTACCTTGACACATCTGGCTTTTTCTGATACTTTTTCTTTCCTCCTTAGTCTAATCTGTGCTCCGTCCCTCCCATCTATTCTGGACCCCCTTGACCGTCTTTCCTCCACTCTCGGACTGCTTCCAGGCTACCTCTCATGCACTACTCCCTTCCTTATATACTGACATACTTGGTCCTTCATACTTCTATTTTCTGTTAGATCTGTACTATCCCCCTCTGTTCCCTTACTCCTTTTCTCTGTTAGATTTGTTCTATTCCCCTTGTTCCCCTACCTACTCTATCTTCCATCTATCCCTTTCTCTCACTATACTGCTTGTATTACTGTAACATTTGCTACCTTATCCCTGTTTCTCTTAGGATCTTGTATTTTCCCTCCTTTTTCCCCTGCACTTACCCCTTCCGGTCTATACCTGCCCCTTGCTACCCCTGCTCCTCCCCCTCCCTCAGTATTTCCTCTGTAAGTCCTTAAAGGCCCTTCGATCTCCCTGGGCGCCATCTTTACTTCTGCTCACCTCGCTGCTGCTGTGCATACCTGGCTGTACGCTCTTACTCTACAGTACGTTTGTGCATATTTCCTTCAACATTTGTGGGTAAACTGTAGGGCTTACATGTTACAGCTTGTGCTTTTTTGTTATCTCTGTAAACGCGTATGTGATTACTTCATATATTGCCTTATTTAAACTGGAATATTTGACTATATATCTCTCTGTACACACATCTGTGAAGTTAGCGTTTGTTGTGCTTCTTGATTGTAGCGACCTCTCTGTAACATGCGATATGTGAATATGTATCATTACTGCTAATCTTCTCTTGAATAGCTGCATATCCTGCTTGTACTTTGTTTCTCGCTACTATAAGTACTATATCGCTGTAATAACTGTTACGTAGTGACTTTCAGCCTTAATACTGCGTTCCTACAGTGTTGCGTCAAGGTATTACCTTTACTTTTGACTGTTTTATATCTCATAAGTGCTGTTTACTCCTTTTTATTGTGGCGACAGCGTGTTAGCACCATATTTGATTGTTTACAACATAAATGTGTCTCACTCTTGTTTGCTACATAGTTTGCCTTGGAAATGCCTGAGTTGCTGTAATGCTTAAGGTTTGTACACTAATTGTTTAGCGACTGCATATCTCTTAACCTAGTTTGTGTCTTTACTGTTACACAGATACTCTCGGCGTTTTCGTGGAGGTAGCAGCACTATTGATTGTTCTTCCCATACAAACGCTGCCTACCCCTTCGCATCTGCTGACTTTGAGCCTTTTTGATGCTTGTACTGTTCCATTTGCCCAACGCTGTATGTAATTTCACTAGTGGTGATTAGCGACTGTACGCCAGCTTAGGTTACGTTATCTCAACCAGTACTGGCTTTTCTATCTTAGATATTTCCCCTGATAACCTTTAGGCCTTGGAGAAGTTAGACTTTTAATAACTATTTACTAACCCAACCTGTTTATATATAAGCTTATACTGTCTTGCATCTACTGCGCGAGAGAGTGCAGACTACTTATTCCCCTCCTCGCCCCATACTTGCTATCTTAGGTAGTGTTGGAGTGAATATTTATCCCAGGGTTTTACATTTTCTATGGGGACTTCTCCTCGATTTGATTTGGCTTACTGTTGTAAATACCCAAATTGACTTCTTCTGCCCTATGTCTGGCCTGCGTATAACTAGCGTGGCCTTACACGCACAGACTGGACTGGGATCTTGCAGTTAATGGGTTTCCCCTCACTACACCTGGTTTTACCCTACTAACTTATTTGCATTATCTATAGCTTCTACTATCGATGTGTATATTACATAGCTTGCAGTAGCCTTTAACTCAATTTATCTTCCACAGGTGCTTTGCTCAGCTCTATGTTACTATTGTAAATGCTTGATCTTGCCTGACTGTTGATGTGATTTATTGTGTTTACCACTAAGCTCAGTACTGGATAATCCTGTAGATTTTGCATTGTTTTAGAACACTGTATATTATACACTTTTTTAACTTTATCTAATATTTTTCTTCCACTTTTTTCATTCTACTAGCTACCCCTTGATTCACCTTGTGTTGTTGACTGGATTGAACCTCTCCTCTAACTATATTAGGGTGCTCTCTGCCTGTTACCCGTGGAAAGTTCAGGACATTGCCTTCTGATAACCCACTACCTCAAGCTACCACAAAAGTATGTCTACTTATACCAACGTGTAATATATTATAATCAAGTTACCCTGCTAGATTCTATTGTTTGCCCCAGCTAAGCTTGCCAGCAGCAGCCCTCTCCCCTTACTGCTTATTACCTTCCTCTTACTCCCTTTGAACTGCCACCTAGCCTGCACCTTCTCACACTTTGATTTGGCTCTTCATTGAGAACCCTGTGCTTGCTCACTGCACCTCCGCTTCTGCCCACTAGATGTCACCCTATCACCTTCTACACTCATTGTACTTGGATTTTATTCTTGCCTAATTCTCCTACTGTACCTTACCTACTTCTATCCCTTTCCTCCTCTTGAGGTTCTCTCTTATCCTCTCCCCCTCAGACCTCTTTCTCTTACCTTGACACATCTGGCTTTTTCTGATACTTTTTCTTTCATCCTTGGTCTAATCTGTGCTCTGTCCCTCCCTTCTATTCTGGATCCCCTCGACCGTCTTTCCTCCACTCTCGGACTGCTTCCAGGCTACCTCTCATGCAATACCCCCTTCCTTATATACTGACATACTTGGTCCTTCATGCTTCTATTTTCTGTTAGATCTGTACTATCCCCCTCTGTTCCTTTACTCCTTTTCTCTGTTAGATTTGTTCTATTCCCCTTGTTCCCCTACCTACTCTATCTTCCATCTATCCCTTTCTCTCACTATACTGCTTGTATTACTGTAACATTAGCTATATTATCCCTGTTTCTCTTATCTTGTATTTTCCTCCTTTTCCCCTGCACTTACCCCTTCCGGTCTATACCTGCCCCTTGCTACCCCTGCTCCTCCCCCTCCCTCAGTATTTCCTCTGTAAGTCCTTAAAGGCCCTTCGATCTCCCTGGGCGCCATCTTTACTTCTGCTCACCTCGCTGCTGCTGTGCATACCTGGCTGTACGCTCTTACTCTACAGTAAGTTTGTGCATATTTCCTTCAACATTTGTGGGTAAACTGTAGGGCTTACATGTTACAGCTTGTGCTTTTTTGTTATCTCTGTAAACGCGTATGTGATTACTTCATATATTGCCTTATTTAAACTGGAATATTTGACTATATATCTCTCTGTACACACATCTGTGAAGTTAGCGTTTGTTGTGCTTCTTGATTGTAGCGACCTCTCTGTAACATGCGATATGTGAATATGTATCATTACTGCTAATCTTCTCTTGAATAGCTGCATATCCTGCTTGTACTTTGTTTCTCGCTACTATAAGTACTATATCGCTGTAATAACTGTTATGTAGTGACTTTCAGCCTTAATACTGCGTTCCTACAGTGTTGCGTCAAGGTATTACCTTTACTTTTGACTGTTTTATATCTCATAAGTGCTGTTTACTCCTTTTTATTGTGGCGACAGCGTGTTAGCACCATATTTGATTGTTTACAACATAAATGTGTCTCACTCTTTTTTGCTACATAGTTTGCCTTGGAAATGCCTGAGTTGCTGTAACGCTTAAGGTTTGTACACTAATTGTTTAGCGACTGCATATCTCTTAACCTAGTTTGTGTCTTTACTGTTACACAGATACTCTCGGCGTTTTCGTGGAGGTAGCAGCACTATTGATTGTTCTTCCCATACAAACGCTGCCTACCCCTTCGCATCTGCTGACTTTGAGCCTTTTTGATGCTTGTACTGTTCCATTTGCCCAACGCTGTATGTAATTTCACTAGTGGTGATTAGCGACTGTACGCCAGCTTAGGTTACTTTTATTTCAACCAGTACTGGCCTTTCTATCTTAGATATTTCCCCTGATAACCTTTAGGCCTTGGAGAAGTTAGACTTTTAATAACTATTTACTAACCCAACCTGTTTATATTTAAGCTTATACTGTCTTGCATCTACTGCGCGAGAGAGTGCAGACTACTTATTCCCCTCCTCGCCCCATACTTGCTATCTTAGGTAGTGTTGGAGTGAATATTTATCCCAGGGTTTTACATTTTCTAGGGGGACTTCTCCTCGATTTGATTTGGCTTAATGTTGTAAATACCCAAATTGACTTCTTCTGCCTTATGTCTGACCTGCGTATAACTAGCGTGGCCTTACACGCACAGACTGGGCTGGGATCTCGCAGTTAATGGGTTTCCCCTCACTACACCTGGTTTTACCCTACAAACGTATTTGCATTATCTATAGCTTCTACTATTGATGTGTATATTACATAGCTTGCAGTAGCCTTTAACTCAATTTATCTTCTGTAGGTGCTTTGCTCAGCTCTATGTTACTATTGTGAATGCTTGGTCTTGCCTGACTGTTGTTGTGATTTATTGTGTTTACCACTAAGCTCAGTACTTGGATAATTCCTGTAGATTTTGCATTGTATTAGAACACTGTATATTATACACTTTTTAACTTTGTCTAATATTTTTTCTTCCACTTTTTCCATTCTACTAGCTACCCCTTGATTCACCTTGTGTTGTTGACTGGATTGAACCTCTCCTCTAACTGTATTAGGGTGCTCTCTGCCTGCTACCTGTGGAAAGTTCAAGACATTGCCTTCTGATATCCCTCTACCTCAAGCTACCACAAAAGTATGTCTACTTATACCAACGTGTAATATATTATAACCAAGTTACCCTGCTAGATTTTATTGTTTGCCCCAGCTAAGCTTGCCAGCAGCAGTCCTCTCCCCTTACTGCCTATTACCTTCCTCTCACTCCCTTTGAACTGCCACCTAGCCTGCACCTTCTCACACTTTGGTCTGGTTCTTCTTTGAGAACCCCTGTGCTTGCTCACTGCACCTCCGCTTCTGCCCACTAGATGTCACCCTATCACCTTCTACACTCATTGTACTTGAATTTTATTTTTGCCTAATTCTCCTATTGTACCTTACCTACTTCTATCCCTTTCCTCCTCTTGAGGTTCTCTCTTATCCTCTCCCCCTCAGACCACCTTCTCTTACCTTGACGCACCTGGCTTTTTCTGATACTTTTTCTTTCATCCTTGGTCTAATCTGTGCTCTGTCCCTCCCTTCTATTCTGGATCCCCTCGACCGTCTTTCCTCCACTCTCGGACTGCTTCCAGGCTACCTCTCATGCAATACCCCCTTCCTTATATATTGACATACTTGGTCCTTCTACTTCTATTTTCTGTTAGATCTGTACTATCCCCCTCTGTTCCTTTACTCCTTTTCTCTGTTAGATTTGTTCTATTCCCCTTGTTCCCCTACCTACTCTATCTTCCATCTATCCCTTTCTCTCACTATACTGCTTGTATTACTGCAACATTTGCTATCTTATCCCTGTTTCTCTTATCTTGTATTTTCCCTCCTTTTTTCTCCTGCACTTACCCCTTCCGGTCTATACCTGCCCCTTGCTACCCCTGCTCCTCCCCCTCCCTCAGTACTTCCTCTGTAAGTCCTTAAAGGCCCTTCGATCTCCTTGGGCGCCATCTTTACTTCTGCTCACCTCGCTGCTGCTGTGCATACCTGGCTGTATGCTCTTACTCTACAGTAAGTTTGTGCATATTTCCTACAACATTTGTGGCTAAACTGTAGGGCTTACATGTTACAGCTTGTGCTTTTTGTTATCTCTGTAAACGCGAATGTGATTGCTTCATATATTGTCCTTATTTGAACTGGAATATTTGACTATATGTCTCTCTGTACACACATCTGCGACGTTAGCGTTTGTTGTGCTTCTTGATTGTAGCGACCTCTCTGTAACATGCGATATGTGAACATGTATCATTACTGCCAAACTTCTTTTGAATAGCTGCATATCCTGCTTGTACTTTGTTTCTCGCTACTATGTGTACTATACTGCTGTAAAAACTGTTACGTAGTGACTTTCAGCCTTAGTACGGCGTTCCTTCAGTGTAGCGACAAGGTTTTACCTTTACTTTTGACTGTTTTATATCTCATACGTGCTGTTTACTCCTATTTTATTGTGGCGATAGCGTGTTAGCACCATATTTGATTCTTTACAACATAAATGTGTGTTACTCTTGTTTGATACATAGTTAGCCTTGGAAATGCCTGAGTTGCTGTAATGCTGTAGGTTTGTACACTAATTGTTTAGCGACTGCATATCTCTTTACCTAGATTGTGTCTTCACTGTTACACAGATAATCTCGGCGTTTTTGTGGAGGTAGCAGCACTATTGATTGTTTTTCCCATACAAACGCTGCCTACCCCTTCGCATCTGCTAACTTTCAGCCTTTTTGATGCTTGTACTGTTCCATTTGCCCACCGCTGTATGCAATGTCACTAGTGGTGATTAGCGACTGCACGCCAGCTTAGGTTATGTTGTCACAACCAGTACTGGCCTTTCTATCTTAGATATTTCCCTCCGATAACCTTTAGGCCTTGGAGAAGTTAGACTTTTAGTTACTATTTACTAACCCAACCCTGTTTTTATTTAAGCTTATACTGTCTCGCGTCTACTGCGTGAGAGAGTGCAGACTACTTATTTCCCCTCCTCGCCCCATACTTACTATCTTAGGTAGTGTTGGAGTGAATATTTATCCCAGGGTTTTACATTTTCTAGGGACTTCTCCTCTATTGATTTTTGGCTTATTGTTGTAAATACCCAAATTGGCTTCTTCTGCCTTATGTCTGGCCTGCGTATAACTAGCGTGGCCTTACACGCACAGACTGGGCTGGGATCTCGCAGTTAATGGGTTTCCCCTCACTACACCTGGTTTTACCCTACAAACGTATTTGCATTATCTATAGCTTCTACTATTGATGTGTATATTACATAGCTTGCAGTAGCCTTTAACTCAATTTATCTTCCACAGGTGCTTTGCTCAGCTCTATGTTACTATTGTGAATGCTTGCTCTTGCCTGACTGTTGTTGTGATTTATTGTGTTTACCACTAAGCTCAGTACTTGGATAATTCCTGTAGATTTTGCATTGTATTAGAACACTGTATATTATACACTTTTTAACTTTGTCTAATATTTTTTCTTCCACTTTTTCCATTCTACTAGCTACCCCTTGATTCACCTTGTGTTGTTGACTGGATTGAACCTCTCCTCTAACTGTATTAGGGTGCTCTCTGCCTGCTACCTGTGGAAAGTTCAAGACATTGCCTTCAGATATCCCTCTACCTCAAGCTACCACAAAAGTATGTCTACTTATACCAACGTGTAATATATTATAACCAAGTTACCCTGCTAGATTTTATTGTTTGCCCCAGCTAAGCTTGCCAGCAGCAGTCCTCTCCCCTTACTGCCTATTACCTTCCTCTCACTCCCTTTGAACTGCCACCTAGCCTGCACCTTCTCACACTTTGGTCTGGTTCTTCTTTGAGAACCCCTGTGCTTGCTCACTGCACCTCCGCTTCTGCCCACTAGATGTCACCCTATCACCTTCTACACTCATTGTACTTGAATTTTATTTTTGCCTAATTCTCCTATTGTACCTTACCTACTTCTATCCCTTTCCTCCTCTTGAGGTTCTCTCTTATCCTCTCCCCCTCAGACCACCTTCTCTTACCTTGACGCACCTGGCTTTTTCTGATACTTTTCTTTCATCCTTGGTCTAATCTGTGCTCTGTCCCTCCCTTCTATTCTGGATCCCCTCGACCGTCTTTCCTCCACTCTCGGACTGCTTCCAGGCTACCTCTCATGCAATACCCCCTTCCTTATATATTGAGATACTTGGTCCTTCTACTTCTATTTTCTGTTAGATCTGTACTATCCCCCTCTGTTCCTTTACTCCTTTTCTCTGTTAGATTTGTTCTATTCCCCTTGTTCCCCTACCTACTCTATCTTCCATCTATCCCTTTCTCTCACTATACTGCTTGTATTACTGCAACATTTGCTATCTTATCCCTGTTTCTCTTATCTTGTATTTTCCCTCCTTTTTTCTCCTGCACTTACCCCTTCCGGTCTATACCTGCCCCTTGCTACCCCTGCTCCTCCCCCTCCCTCAGTACTTCCTCTGTAAGTCCTTAAAGGCCCTTCGATCTCCCTGGGCGCCATCTTTACTTCTGCTCACCTCGCTGCTGCTGTGCATACCTGGCTGTATGCTCTTACTCTACAGTAAGTTTGTGCATATTTCCTACAACATTTGTGGCTAAACTGTAGGGCTTACATGTTACAGCTTGTGCTTTTTGTTATCTCTGTAAACGCGAATGTGATTGCTTCATATATTGTCCTTATTTGAACTGGAATATTTGACTATATGTCTCTCTGTACACACATCTGCGACGTTAGCGTTTGTTGTGCTTCTTGATTGTAGCGACCTCTCTGTAACATGCGATATGTGAACATGTATCATTACTGCCAAACTTCTTTTGAATAGCTGCATATCCTGCTTGTACTTTGTTTCTCGCTACTATGTGTACTATACTGCTGTAAAAACTGTTACGTAGTGACTTTCAGCCTTAGTACGGCGTTCCTTCAGTGTAGCGACAAGGTTTTACCTTTACTTTTGACTGTTTTATATCTCATACGTGCTGTTTACTCCTATTTTATTGTGGCGATAGCGTGTTAGCACCATATTTGATTCTTTACAACATAAATGTGTGTTACTCTTGTTTGATACATAGTTAGCCTTGGAAATGCCTGAGTTGCTGTAATGCTGTAGGTTTGTACACTAATTGTTTAGCGACTGCATATCTCTTTACCTAGATTGTGTCTTCACTGTTACACAGATAATCTCGGCGTTTTTGTGGAGGTAGCAGCACTATTGATTGTTTTTCCCATACAAACGCTGCCTACCCCTTCGCATCTGCTAACTTTCAGCCTTTTTGATGCTTGTACTGTTCCATTTGCCCACCGCTGTATGCAATGTCACTAGTGGTGATTAGCGACTGCACGCCAGCTTAGGTTATGTTGTCACAACCAGTACTGGCCTTTCTATCTTAGATATTTCCCTCCGATAACCTTTAGGCCTTGGAGAAGTTAGACTTTTAATAACTATTTACTAACCCAACCCTGTTTTTATTTAAGCTTATACTGTCTCGCGTCTACTGCGTGAGAGAGTGCAGACTACTTATTTCCCCTCCTCGCCCCATACTGCTATCTTAGGTAGTGTTTGAGTGAATATTTATCTCAGGGTTTTTACATTATCTAGGGGACTTCTCCTCTATTGATTTTTGGCTTACTGTTGTAAATACCCAAATTGACTTCTTCTGCCCTATGTCTGGCCTGCATGATAACTAGCGTGGCCTTACACGCACAGACTGGGCTGGGATCTCGCAGTTAATGGGTTTCCCCTCACTACACCTGGTTTTACCCTACAAACGTATTTGCATTATCTATAGCTTCTACTATTGATGTGTATATTACATAGCTTGCAGTAGCCTTTAACTCAATTTATCTTCCACAGGTGCTTTGCTCAGCTCTATGTTACTATTGTAAATGCTTGATCTTGCCTGACTGTTGTTGTGATTTATTGTGTTTACCACTAAGCTCAGTACTTGGATAATTCCTGTAGATTTTGCATTGTATTAGAACACTGTATATTATACACTTTTTAACTTTGTCTAATATTTTTTCTTCCACTTTTTCCATTCTACTAGCTACCCCTTGATTCACCTTGTGTTGTTGACTGGATTGAACCTCTCCTCTAACTATATTAGGGTGCTCTCTGCCTGTTACCCGTGGAAAGTTCAGGACATTGCCTTCTGATAACCCACTACCTCAAGCTACCACAAAAGTATGTCTACTTATACCAACGTGTAATATATTATAATCAAGTTACACTGCTAGATTCTATTGTTTGCCCCAGCTAAGCTTGCCAGCAGCAGCCCTCTCCCCTTACTGCTTATTACCTTCCTCTTACTCCCTTCGAACTGCCACCTAGCCTGCACCTTCTCACACTTTGATTTGGCTCTTCATTGAGAACCCCTGTGCTTGCTCACTGCACCTCCGCTTCTGCCCACTAGAGGTCACCCTATCACCTTCTACACTCATTGTACTTGGATTTTATTCTTGCCTAATTCTCCTACTGTACCTTACCTACTTCTATCCCTTTCCTCCTCTTGAGGTTCTCTCTTATCCTCTCCCCCTCAGACCTCTTTCTCTTACCTTGACGCACCTGGCTTTTTCTGATACTTTTTCTTTCCTCCTTAGTCTAATCTGTGCAACCCGCTCCGTTCGCCCTGCGGGCTCACTCCGCTCCCCTCCCTACCCCCAATTCCCACCCACCCCCAGGGGTCCTACACTTATACTTCTCTAGTCACACCCCTTACCCTATCATCCTATCCTCATTTTTCCCGCCAAACATATCTCCTCCCCTTCACACACCTCATATCCTCCTCCCTCTTTCCTCTTTTACACACTAGCCCTCCTATCCTTTCTTACCATCTCTCCTCTACCTCTATTACTACTCTTTCTATACCTCTCCACACATTTTTACCCCCCTCTACCTTATAGTTCCTTCTATACCCTTACCCCCTGTTGCACCTGTATACTATCTTTCCTTTCATTACATACACATACTTCCTCCTGACTTCCCTAATCCTTTACCTTCTCCTATAACCACTTCTAATTTACTAACTTTTAAAAATGAGTCTCAACCTTGCCACACTGCTTATACTCTCAGTTCTACTTATAACTACTCTCTACTCAACCTACCTCATTACCTTGATAGAGTACCCACTTCATTTTCAGCCTAAACATTCACAAACACTTACATCTTCCTTTTATACTACTCTCACTACTTTCTCTAATGGCAATTCCACCCCTAATTACTACCTACCCAAATACCATAGGTGCTCTCACCTGACCTATACCCCACCCTCTGATAAGAAAATAAGACCTCTAACCCTTCTCAAAATTAAACTCACATCTAAGCCTAATGATCCTACCTTACAAGATGGTGACATTCACCCCAACCCAGGCCCCATATACCCTTCCTCTCAAGCATCTAAACCTTCCACCAAAAATACCCTCCTCATAGGACATCTAAACATACGAAGCATAAACAACAAAGTTGCCTACCTACACACCCTCCTAGATACTCACTGTTTTGACATTCTCTGTCTCTCTGAAACCTGGCTAAAACCAGCCACTAAAGATACTGAAATTATACCACAAGGTTATAATATACTTAGGCTTGACCGTACTAAACGGAAAGGTGGTGGAGTAGCAATACTGTTTAAAAATCATCTTAACATCTCTACCCTTTCAGCCTGTCCAACCCAAGATAGTAAGGTAGAAGCCATCATCACCAAACTTCAACTTAATGCTAAGAAAGCCCTTTACCTCATCTGCATATATATACCTCCTGGAAACAATATACCAATTGTAGAAGACTTTCTCAGTTGGGTTTCCATTAACTACCCCCAAGAAACAATAATTCTCGGTGACTTAAATATCGACTGGAATACTATCAATACTGACAATCCCACCTCTCACATTAACCTAAATGGTTTCATTCAAACCATTACCTCTACAACTAGGCTTAATATATCAAGTATGAAACAAACTATTTTAGATTGGATTCTTATAAACAATATGAACATCACCTACAAAGTCGGGACTATGCCTGATGACCTCAGTGATCATTGCCTAACTTACATTACAAGGGAGAAGGCAGACTATCTCCATCTCCCTAATATAAGAAAAATACGGTCCACTAAACACTTTAAAATCGACCTATTTCAAAATGAACTCAGAGCTTGCAACTGGAACCCCTTAAAAACTCTTCCACTTAATGAAGCAGTATCATTCTTTAATTCTACTTTCCTTTCTATTTTGGATATACATGCTCCTGAGCGTACTATTAGAATGAAATCTAAAACAGCCCCTTGGCTCTCAAATGAAACTAAAAAACTAATCCTCTCCAAAAATAAGGCTTGGAACAAATGGAGGTCCCATAGAATTAACTCTGACTTGCTTCACTTTCGCCATCTTAGAAATCTTACCAAAAGGCTATACTCTCCGACAAAGAAAATTCTACTATGAACTACAAGAAACCAACTTAAATAAACCCAAACAGTTTTGGTCCTCAATCAATAGACTCCTTTCACCAGGAACAGCTAAAACTCCCTCCCCACTAAATGCTGACCCAGACACCCCTCTCCAAACTGCAAACGCTTTTAATTCATTCTTTACTGAAACTATTCAAACTCTCACTAGACAACTAAACAATAATAACTTCTATCCTCCAAATAATCTAGTAAACTCTTCTTACAACTTCACTCTACAACCTATCCCTACCTCTTTCATCTATAAACTTATTCACAAACTAAAACCTTGTACCCCCTCTGCTGACAAACTCCCTTCCCTTTTTCTTCAAAAGGCAGCCAAAGAAATAGCTTACCCAATTACTATACTCATAAACAGGACCATCCAAGAAGGTACCATCCCTGATATTTGGAAAATCTCTCATATTATCCCACTACACAAAGGCGGTGACTCTATTGACTACTCCAACTTTAGACCTATTGCTCTTCTTTCTCCTTTAGCAAAAATTATGGAGAAATGTATTCATCAGCAACTTCTACAGTACCTCTCTCTTCACAATATTATAGCTAACTGTCAACATGGCTTTAGACCTCACCATAGCACCACCACTGCCCTCCTTTCCTTTGTAGATACCATTAACAACAATCGCAACAATAATCTTCTCTCTTCTGCCCTATTCATTGACCTCTCCAAAGCTTTTGACATGGTCAACCACTCTTCTTTAATTAGTATTCTTGAATCACTCTCATTTGATAGCCTTGCCATCAAATGGTTTACATCATACCTCAGTAACAGACAACAAGCCATTCTTTGGGAAAACCACATCTCCTCCTTACTGCCCATTACTACTGGAGTCCCTCAGGGCTCCATTCTTGGTCCTCTCCTCTTCTCCCTCTACATAAATGATCTCCACTCTGTAATTCCTCAAGCTACCTGCATTCAATATGCTGATGATTCCACCATCATTTGCTCAGCATCCTCCTCTCCAGATCTCAACTCACTAACTCAAACTATGTTCAACACAGTAGAAACATGGTTCTCTAGACGGTACCTACTTCTCAACGCTAACACCACCAAACTTCTCCTCTTTACCCCCACCACTGCACCCCTCCACTAAACTTCACCATCTCTTCAAACAACAACACTGTTATCTCTCCTGATACTACAACTAAACTGCTAGGAATAACCATTGATAACAATCTCTCATTTGACCAACATATAAACAATACTATCAAATCAGTTAACAGAAAAATAGGGTCTTTATACCGCATTAAACCATTTCTTACCCCTTCTACAAGAGCTACTATTGCTCACACCCATCTTATATCTACTCTCTTTTACGCCTCTCCTATCTTCACCAACCTCAAGAAAACTAACCTAAACAAACTAGCAACCTGCTACAATAACATTGCCCGCTTCGCCACTAGTAAACCTTTTAGAACCCATCACTGCCTTAATCTGAAACACTTAGGCTGGCTGGAACTACAAAACTATCTTATTATCTCACAACTCACAATTGCCCACAAACTACTGTACCAACCTAATAACACTCCTATTCTATCACAACTTATACTCCCGTATAACAATCTCACCTCTCTTCGTTCGTCCTGTAAACTTATGACCAAACCCATAAAGGCCCATAATGTAGCTGGTGACTCCCTTTTCACAAACACTGTTGGCAGGGCATGGAATTTGCTGCCTAAAGACTTAACTTTAATCTCATCCCTACCTCTCTTCAAAAAACAAATCAAACTGTACTTCCATAACCACTGGCTTTGTTCCTGTACTACTCCAGGGTAACTTCCCTCACCCCACCCACTCTGTACCTTTAACCCTTCTGTTTGCTTAATATTTAGCATCTACCCTACTTCTTCACCCCTGCTGTCCTACTATGCTCCCTCACCTCCTCTTGACTGTCTTCCTTCTTTTACTCTCTCATTCCTGACTCCTGTCCCATCACTATTATTTATCTCACTTTCTCCTTCTACTTCTCTACCCCTCTGAGCTTAAACCATTATTCTCTATGGCAAATGCTATATTGCACATCCTTTTATGTACTAGGTAAAATTATTGTGAATCTGATCGAACTTATGTATGATCTCTAACTGTTTGAGTTCCAGAATGTATGTTGATTTTATTAACAAGTTGATGTTTATTTCTATTTTATTGTATGTTTTTATTAACAAGTCTGTTCATTCATGTTTTGTGTGGAGCTTTTCTCCCCGGGCCTCTACTGAAAATGGACATATATCCAGCTAGACTAGCCCGGTCAACAAATGTAAAATAAAATAAAATAAAAATAAATAAATAAAATAAATAACATCTATCCCTAAACATCTAATTAAATTGTCAAGTTTTTTTCAAAAATACTCCATCATCGGTTACCATTCTGGAAAGTAGACCATCTGCCCTTTAACTGTTTTCACAAAGGATGGTTACTATTGAAATTAAGAAAGGAACAAGAATTTAATTCCTTCTTAAAGATAGTGGACGAGTATCTCCCACTTATATCCTTTATAATAGTAAAGTCAAGACAATTAATCTTATGAGGATCAAAACTATAAGTAAAATGCAAAAAATCACTGGTGGTGTTAATGTATGTCACAGAATCTAATAAAATGGAATGGTCACCCTTCCAAAAAATCAAAATGCCATCCAAATACCTAAAGTACCTGAAAACATAATCAAAAATGAGGAATTAATCACAAATTGAATTTCTTATTCCACCAGAACAAGGCTTGCATAGATGGGGCACACATTTTGCCCCCATTGCCACCCCTGAAATTTGGCAAAAAATCCCCTTCAAAATTACAAAATTGTTGTATAAAATTAAACCCATAAAGTCATTAACTATAAATAAATCATTGTTGGAAAGAATTTTGTCACCACATAATTCCTCCAGAAACCACTTAAGACTCATGGTATGGGGTATTACAGAAAACAGATTTTCCATGTCAGTTGCTACACAAATGATATAATTCTCAAAAGGAGTATTGTTAAACTCCCCCAACATGTGCCAGGAATCCTTCAGTATGTGTTTAAAACCATTAAATGCATGTTTACACATACAGTCAATGTAAGCCACCGTTGGTCAATTTTTGATTTCCTGGCAGATGCTATCTGTCTTAGTGACAGATCAGTGGAATTCTTATGAATTTTTGGTATACCAAAAATAGATGGAATCACTAGTTTTTCAACATTAAAAATATCAAACTATGAATCTGAAAGAATCTCTTGTAATACCATATCAAATAAACAAAAGCAATTTTAGAATAAGCAACATTGACTTCATTTCTCGACACCCTTTTGTAGGTACTTTCAGCCTTCAAAATGCTAAACATCTTGCTAGAATAATCCACATAGTCCATAATAACAATCCCTTCTCCCATCTCAGGTTTCATAACCCTGACATTTTTGTCACCCTTGAGGTTTGTGTACGTCTTTTCTTTCATGTGGACCTAAATTATTGACAAAGTGATTCTGTTAAGAAAAAAAACCTTCCAAAATTGTGATTATAAATCCTCTCAAAAATGGTAACAAGGGGATTACCTGGGGGTATGAATGGACTTTTCCTTTTACAGCAAGAACCTATCTCAGTAGGAGCCTCATGATCAAATAGTAACTTTAAACTGAGCTTCCTAGTAAAAAGCTTTAAATGTAATAACGATTAAACTAAATCAGTCTTAAAATTTGGAACAAAACTAAAACCTTTGCTTAATAGAGAAAAATATCTCTCATCAGTCTCTGTATAATTAAGTCTATACATCTTAAAATTATTAAACTTGTCAAGTCCTATATCCACTCTTATGTTCTTTTCTTTTTTTTCCCTCTACTTTCTGCCCCCCCCCC
Organism: Protopterus annectens; assembly: GCF_019279795.1. NCBI lineage: Eukaryota > Metazoa > Chordata > Ceratodontiformes > Protopteridae > Protopterus > Protopterus annectens. The sequence goes on from NC_056725.1 coordinate 1,418,208,232, forward strand.
CCGAATAACAGTGAGGCTGTTCTTTCTCGCCCGCTAGTCTTTCCGACTGCATCACTTCGTCCTGGGATAAAAAAAATTTAATTTTTCACCATTGTTGACAACTGAGGTGTTTGGGGTATCGATTACTCTAACAGTCTCATAGAAATGATTAAGTAATGGACAATTACTCCTCCTAGGCCTGGGATAAACAGTCTTGTTAATGTAAACACTTTTACCCCCTAAAAACTTTTTTACATTTCCTGTCCTTATTCTGTTTTGCTAATTTGCCAACACAGAATATGGTATAGTGGCACATGAAAAACCACCAGATAGTATGCAGTCATTGTGAAAGGGTCCAGTCCATCCCCATTCCATAACAGGTCCTTGCAGAATCCAACATTAAATATATTTGTCATATTATAGCAAGTACCACCACCCTGTCCACCTGACAGTGATGATCCACATCGTAGCATAGACAGGGTTTATATTAGATAATCGAACATTTGAAAGTTCAACTGTCATATGGTTGACACCATATGATCGAACTTTCAAAAGTTCAAATATCTAATAAAAAAAAATAAACTACACAAAACACCTAACTGAATGCTCTAAGCAGGGGAGGCAAGCCCCCCTCTAACCCCCGCTCTTTAAATATACCAACTCCGAGATCGAACTACAGTGCAGAAAAGGGAAATCTTCCCATTCCATGCTGTACGAAGATCTCCTTTACAACATTCGAACCACTCGGAATTTTGAATATTTGAACATTCAATATAGACCTGTATAGACACATTACCTAAGGTAACTTTGACAAATACTTGGCACTAGCAAGAACACTCCCAAATGTAAAACAGGGCAATTACTTTCCATTTACTATAGCATTTGGACTGACTTTGCCCTAATGTCTCCTTCTCAGGCATAGATGTCTATGGTGTTCCTGTGTGTCAGGTCACCATAATGATAGCTGCAGTGTTTCCCCACCATGGCTATGCATTTTTCTGAGGATAACTCCTTATCCAGGTCATGCTGTGTATCAAATTTCTTGGAGGCACCATCACAGGGGTCCAGAAAGGACTCCCTGAAATGGCCATTAAGGACTTATTGCATAATCTTGCTTTCTTTCATGCATTATGCAGGCTGTTTCTGTGAGGCACTAGCAGAAATGACCATTGTCTTTATTCTCAGAAGAAAGTGTCACCTCCATAAGTAGCAAAATCGTAGCCTGAGAATCACGTATATAATGTAATTTCTGAATCGTGGCTAGTGCAGTACTGAACTCATGCAGGTCCTAGCACAAGTTCGGTGCCATTTGTTGTCTGAGGGACAGTTAAGCAACAAGCTGCACTTTAAGTCACCAGTACACTGCAGTAATATAAAGCAATTCATAATCATTCATAGTCTTTGTCCTAATTTGCTGGTGTCTAGCACAAACAGATATATAACTGCATTATTTTGGAGACATGCCACCATTTTAGATGTTAGATCTTGCATATTTTGAAAGCAATACTGAATATTTGGCAACACATTTAGAAGGAGTAGAATCACTCTCTGGATCTGTAGACAATTTTGAGAAAGCACACAGTACTCCAAAAGTGTATGGTAAGCTGTTTAAGTCTACCTTTCTAAGCATATCAACTCTTTCATTGGCATCATCATTATACAAAAATACCAATAGGAGTATGAGTACATGCATGTGTATATCATCTATAGAATATACTATCAAAAAGATAGCCACAATATCAGGAGAACACAATTTTTAAATGTCTGTCAATATATATGCTGAGATTATGGCCTGCCTAGTCTATATTGTGGCCGGTTGAGCTAAATATGGCAGTCCTGTACACATACACATATATCCCCTCTATTGTACCAGACTGGGGCTATGCCAATTATGTTTACTGAAGTGTTTCTTAATGCTAGCAGCCAGACTGCAGAAGCCCTTACTAAGTGGATGAGCTCTGTGGGAAATGTATATGTACAAATATCTGACAAGTGTACCTGTTGTATGTATCCCCTTATCTGTCCTTACATCTGTCATAAGGCATATCTCTACAAGGTCCTTGTGACTACAGTATGATAAAACTAACTTCTCCCTTTCTCTGTAACTGCCATTCTTCTAGTCCCACTAGTAATACTGTCTTTAGTGCAGTGTTACATGTTCACAGGTACATGCGTGTCAGAAGGATGAGGTTGATGGCAGAAGCTGGATAATTGCAGCTCTGCTGACCTGATCCATGCTCTCAGGACTCAGAGATGACATCTGTTTGTGAGATGGTGGTATTGACCAGCCTTTATGTAAAACAGTTTGGCAGGCAGGTGAGTGCACTGCATCTGATAGAACCATGGCTAGGGTCTGGTGAAGGGGCTGCTGCCTGATGTGAAAGCTGTTAGGCAGGGCATGGTTGACAATGCAGAAGTGAAGTACCGATATTGCCGATTGCTGGTCCTATTTAGTAGTTGTATTGACAGTCACACAACAAAATAGAAATGATTGGAGCTTTTGCTCCTCAACTTTTGCTTTGAGGGTATGCCAGTGTAGGGACTGCCCAGGGCACAACTTTCCCTAGTTACTGTTTTGGCATCTAATGTGGGTGTACCCACCATTGCTCTGTCTAGCAGGCATGCCCAGTACTGTCCTATTTGACAGCTGGCCTCCAACATGCATGTGACACTCACTTTCCAACAGCAGATGTACTGGAGTATCATGCAGGCAGAATCTGTACAGCATCGTCCAACATAAAGTTGCTTGCTGTGCTGTATTGCATTCCAATGGGACCATTTGGCATTATAGGGGAACAGTCCTTATTGGTATTATGAGGTCTATGATGTCACAAATATCTTCTGTCTTCACCTCCATGCAGGGGCTTGTTAGGTCCACCATCACTGACCATGTTGGTGATGTTGTCTGAGTAAGAGTCTACATTAGTGATGGTCTTGTTGAAGGCCCATTATAGAGTACACAGTCTTCAGCTACATCTAGAAGTGTACAACACTCTGCCACCTCTAGTCATGAGCAGCAATCATGGGCAGCAGTGACACCCAGCTACCAGTGGCAGGACACCTCATGAGCTGACTACATTCACACCACAGTCCCACAGTTACAAACTACATTTGTCATGGAGGACCTTCAAATCCTAGAGCAGGTCAGCAGAGTGACCACAGGCCATGGACAAATCACACCACCCACTGCAGGAGAATATTGTTTTTCGCAGAGAGTGCCAATCCCCTAAAGACCTCGGTATCCGCTTTCTGTAATATGTCCCTCTATCTAGTGTATATAGACAGATGTGTCATTTAGTGTATATAGACAGATGTGTCATTTTGGCTACATTTACATGATGACAGTGACCATGATCAACTCGACCCTTCTACCTGTGTGGAGTGTGTAAGAGTGACTGTTGCACAGTGTGGCTTGACCATACACTGATTAGCATAGCCTGATATTAACACACCATGCATCATGTTTGCTCTGTGCGGCACCATACTGTCATTGCTTTATGTCACGTTCTTTATGTCTGGATACCCATTGCTACTTCATGTGTACTGTCATATCCTATACCCATTACTATCTGGAGGAGCAGTAGTACAGCTTATGATTACCATTGTTCCACTTTATTCTCATCCGATAATAGTGGTGAAGCATCTTCCTTGGTGACTGTGCATCAGTGCAGTCTATCCATGCCAATATCTTGGACTTGTGCATGCCCTCACCAGCATACTATACAGGTGTTTCCCCTCACACACTGAGGCAGCAAATATGGTCTTTAAGTAGGCTGAGCACTTGCTTTACAGTATTATGGGTTTGTGCGTGTCAGGTGTTAACTGGAACTCAAGCAACGAGAACTCTCAAGCAACCAGAAAAAAAAATCAAAGAAATACAGTAGTCAGTTTTTCATGTGTTGCACTTTCAGTTTTCCTCCCATAGAAACATACCTTATGTTTTTAGAGTTTTAAAATGGAAGATACAAATAAATTCCCTCTCTTCCCAACCCAAGAACAAGTCAAACCAAACAAGTCAAATCACTAAAATGTCAACACTTGCTCCATACTCACTCAGTTTGCATCAGACTGCACATTCTCTCTCCAATCTCTCACACACACACAGTCTCTTCAGCTTTCACACATGCATTCACTCACTCTTTCTCTCTCTGATCTCTCACACACATTTTCTTCAGCTTTCATGCCTTTCTCTGATCTCTTACACACTTTCGCTTCTGCTTTCATACATGCATTCACTCAGTGTTTCTCTCTCCAATCTCTCACACACAGTCACTTCTGCTTTCATACATGCATTCACTCAGTCTTTCTCTCTCCAATCTCTCACACACAGTCACTTCTGCTTTCATACATGCATTCACTCTTGCTCTCGCTCTATTCATTTATTCAGTTCCAATCCCCTCAGTGAGCCAGTGAAAACCATTCTGAGTGCCACGCTTTCCAGTGGAAATATAAGTTTAAAATATTATTATTCCAGCCAGGCTTTTAAATACTGTATTTCAATATTAAAATCAAATCAATACAGTGTTTATGGTATGATATAGTATAGGGTACAGCATATGTCAGGTCTGTTTTTAATAGTAACTCTCAAGCAACCAGAAACTACACTTATCTGGCATCTAGCAATCCCCATGGGTGCCGGTTAAATGAAAGTTTACTGTACCGGAGTTTGGCCATGCTCTATAGGTTCCATATGGGTGTCATAAGCCAGGCCTGCAGTGGGTATTCAATGTCAGCTGCAGCATAGTGTCCATATATGTGAAATGTTAGTACTTTTGTATACACTCTAAGTGTCAATGCCTACATTAATGTTGGTCACAGTGCCTGCACTTACAGACCAAGTGGCCTTGTGGAATGTTGCTATGTATCATAGATGTAAATAATGCAAACTGCCTGGGTACTGTGCAGACATGTTGGATATTATTCCATTTGCATCACACACACACTACCTAAGAGTTCACAGAGTAGTAGTCCTTTCTGTTTGCAAGCTGATGGGGTCCTTTCTTCTACATGTGTATAATCTATGGCAGCCAATACCTCAGGGAGGCAGGAGATATTATAGAATGTGCACAGGATGATAGGCCTCTCTTGGGGCATGCTAGAAAACTACATATATTCCTTCAAGTGGATAAGCATTGGAACTTCCTGAGTATTGTAGAGGAAGCTTGTAAAATACCCACCATCTTCTAAGCTGGTCTCTGAAAGGACCCTGTAGCTAGAATATAAATATACGTATATGTATATTTATTTGTGTGTGTGTGTGTGTGTGTATGTGTGTATATATATATATATATATATATATATATATATATATATATATATGTACTGTATATATGGGTACACTTCTAAATCTTAAAGCTCATAATCCTGAAATTCAAAATACTGAGTCCAAAATACTGAATTTCATAATATCCAAAAAACAGAGTACACCAAGACTTACAAATAACAAAACATACTACTCTTCTCCAACTATTAGCAGGGGGCAAGCTCCCCTGCACCCCCTATGTGAGGGGCTGTGCCCCCCACACTCTCTGCTACTTAAATATATCAACTCCAAGATCGCACTCCACATAAGAAAATGATAAACATACCATTACGTGCTTCATGACTGCCTGTTGTAACCTTAGTCATGTTCCCTTTTAATTTGATATACAACATAACTCATCTTAGTGTAGTAAAGTGCGATATTGGAGTTGATATATTTAAGTAGCAGGGGGTGTGGGGGGTGCAGGTGGGCTTGCCTCCCTGCTAATAGTTGGAGTAAACTAATATGCTTTGTTGTTTATTTGTTTCTCTATGTATTTCTGGTGGAGTATAGTAAGTGTTAGTATCCTGTACTTTTTTGATATTATGAAATTCAATATTTTGAGTTTTCAGTATTTTGAACTTTCAAGATTTTGTTCTCAGTATTTTGAATTTCAAGATTATGAGCTTTCAAGATTTAGAAGTGGACCTATATATATATATATATATATATATATATTTATATGGGAAACTGAATATCATCAAATCTCCCTTTGGTTATTGTCTATATAGTCAACAAAAGTTGGTTGGCTACATAGATGGTCAACAGGTGTGAAACAGCACAATTCTTAGGGTTGAGAAATATGCCGTTTCCCTAACATTGCGCAGTCTTGGGATTTTGTATATATAATTAGCAGGGAATGTGAAGGCACAGCCCCCTACATGGGGGATGCAGGGAGGTTTGCCCTCTGTATAAAACTACATTTTATTCTATATTTAAAACTTTTTTGCATGCTCCTAGATTTTTGCTCAAAGCATGCATAGTAGCATGTGTATGTTTACAAAGTCAACCTGTTGTGGTTGATGCTGTGGATGTCAATATTTGGGTCACTCGCTGATTATTAGTAGATATATATACATGAATGTCAACCAAGACACCTATATCTAGTTGTTCTCTTAAAATAATCCATTATTTCCTTGTCAGTGAAATTATGCGATGATGCCTACCGATAGTAACATTTCAATTGATATTTGGTACCGCCTTGTACATACTGTGGCAAAAGCAATGCTAGGAATTTTATAGTATGTTATATGCAAACAGTGCTGCTAATCCAAGCATTGTTACCATTTTTAGCTCTGAAGCTTTCTGCAAACTTTATCTTTTTATGAGAAGGTATTCTGTGAGGTGCAGTTACCCCATATTAGACTGTGAATCACAAGTCTGTTCACCTTGCATACATTAGCATATCATTAAACCTTCATTTCCTTACCTGATTTAATTTGCACGTCATCTGCTATCATTTGTATACACCTTCTGTTGTGCATCTGAGTTCACTACACTGATGTACAACACGGCACTATGAATCACTACTAGTCTGCACGTGATTGTTTGTAATCGTTTCTTGTACAAGTGCGCACTGTGCACTATGCAGCTCTCTATGAATCCTGGTCCTTAATAAAATAGAAGCATTAATCAAAATACCAGTAACTATATAGTATCTGAAATTACAGATTTTCTAACATAGTGATTACAGTGCAGAACATGATTTTGATAATGAAACTAAAGGAGGTTGCCCCTTTTTGCAACATAATTTTTTTAAAGTAACCCCTATAGCAGAAAAAATAATTTGGACACACTTCGAGGCTAATGAAAATAAAATATATCCTCTATCATCTGTACATCCTGGAAAGCAACAATTCCTCATCATTCTACAAAACTAGAAAAGTCAAGAACCATAGTTGCAAACATATTAAATATTGTCAGGATACTAATGTAAGACAATTATTGGCTGTGTAGTGGTGCAATTATTAGCGTTGTCACCTCACAGCCAGAGGATCGCTGGTTTGATTCTCAGCTGGGGTGTCTTCTGTGTGGAGTCTGCATGTCTTCCCTGCATTCACATGGGTTTGGTGCTCCAGTTTCCTCCCACATTCAAAATACATGCGTCTGGAGTCTTTCTACCCAGGCCGGGCCTCCACTAAAAATGGGATTTGTCCCAGTTGGACTTTCTCAGTAAACAAATGATAAATAGATAAGAATAAAAATAAATATGGAGTACCCCAAGAAATCATAAATTAATGTGCAAAACGAGGACTCAGATTTATGTATGTCAAATAATTATAGCACAAGTTTACAGAGAATACCGTCTGTAATAACATTATCTTGCTGCTAAAGAGAAATGTATTTTTATTTTTTTTTTAATAATATTATTGTAGTCATCTATCACTCAGTGGAAGTGATTTTTATTCTAAAATATTCATGCAAGAATAATACAATATATATATATATATATATATATATATATATATATATATATATATATATATATATATATATATATATATATATATATAAACTATAGAGAAAAAGGAGCTGCCTACTTTTTAAGCAGCTATAGCTGAATACTCTGGCATTCTAAACCCCAGGGGCTTGGTTATTTCTGCATGCACTTCTCATGTAGCCAGATAAAGACCCCTGTCCACTCTCCATCTCATTAGTGCTTTGAGAAGATAGTGTAGATCCAGTAGAGTGGCCGCGGCTGGAGTGTATGATCTAAGCAGCTTCTGTGAAGAGCTTAGTATGCTCTAACTAAACATCACTTTTAATAAGGTTTTAGTTAGAAGAGCTTTAATTGGCAGTATAATAAGACAATTTGGAATGTACATTACCAATTAAAATATGGTTATATAAAATAGACACCATTTTTGGATTTACAGAGTATTATTTTATAGCGCAAAGTAGCATAAGAGACTTACACAATGAAATTTTCTAAAACAGTATTGGCACATTGTCATTCAGAAGTATCTGATCATCTATACCATTTTATAGCATAAATTTGTATAAAAACAGAATTATTGAAACTAATTATATCATAGCACAATTCTACATTCAGAATGAAAATTAGAATTATTTTGCTATTTCTGCATGCACTTCTAATTCATGTTTTGAGAGCCTGAAAGCACTGGGGTTGGGTGCATGCAACTATATTATAGTAACTAGCCAGCTAGAATGGCCCCAGCTAAACATAAACACTATCCCCTCTCTCTCCATCTGTACATGTAACTACATTATCACCATATGCTATTGTGGAGGGAGGTGGTCTTTGCACTTCCAAGCATTTCCTCACACCTGACAGCCAAATCATGCCAGACTTACAATGCCACACTAACCAGGAAGCTTGAAAGCTGCAGTCTCAGAGGCTGAATTAGTGGCATATTTAAGAACAGCTTTGGTTTGCCATGTATAGGCATAGTATAACAGAGTGACATTATATAATATCATTTTCCTTAAAATGTGGGAGCAAGAGAAGGGCTTCCTTGGCCAAACAGCATACAGTACATTAATGGGGGACGTACCACTGAATAGCTAGCATTCATTATATAAACAAGTACTAGAGGGAGAGAGAGAGAGACCACATCTGGACTCCCAGCATGCATTGCATTAAAGAGAGGTGTGATAAGGTGCTTCTGGACAATAGCAACAACAAAGAGATAGTTTACAGTTTTAGGATGCAGCATTTGGATACTGTTAAGTAACAAAAAATGTGATGATTTTTTTTTCTTTCTTCCACTCTGTTTCTCAGCTCTGCTGAGGGAGACTTTCAGGCCTGTTGACAAGAGTTCCCTTAAAAGAACATTTGACATGCTTGACAACATTATACTTAAAGAAAATCTAAGATTTGCAGGAAGGCCCTTTAACTTTATTTTCTACTACCTGTATCCCTGAACAAATGCAGTTTTAGATCATGGTACATTTTCTGCAGTAAAACTACAGTAATTAATACTGGGACTTAACCTATTCTCAATTTTCATAAGTAATTTAACAATTATTGTCCATAACCTAAACATTACAGAAGCATCTTAGATAGCTGAACATTCATAATAATGAGTGTAATGCCTGTAGAATTGATCAATGTTTACTGGGATCATTGTCAGGGAGATTGCAAAACAGCAAGGAGTGGGGATTTGCCCTTACACCACTTCTGTTCATTCTTGGAGTTGGTATATATAATTAGCATAGGGTGGGGGTGCATTGTAGGGTTGCCCCTCTGCACAAAACATCAGTTGTTTTTTTTTTTCTTTCTCTCATTGTTTTGAAGTTCAATCTTTTGAAAGGATCGCTGAACATGCAATTACACTGTTATGCTTTCAGACTAGGCAGTCTACAAGTGTGCTTAAGGCACATGAGGTCAAAAATATGGCAGCTGCACAGCAGGAGTTATTCAGTGACACTTGTGCTGCATGACAGTGCACAGGTGCATGACAATACACAGGTGCTTGCTAGTAATTGCCATCAAATGGGAAAACATTTCAAAAATGGTACATGAATATAGTCACAAAACCTTTCAAAGCTCTACATTGATCAATGTCTGTTCACATACTTACACAATTTGCCATAGTAAATAATATGGTTATGTGGTTAGGCTTCTGCACACAGTGCTGTAGGGATGGCAAGTTTTGGTGTTGGGATACCAGTGGAAATACAAATTATGCATATTTCTGAATCACATTAAATCAGATTCCTAGTCACTGGACCACAAAACAAGATTTTTTACAGATTTTGTACCTCATTTCTAAAATCATCATGTTTGTGCCAGCATTCATGGATATTATATTATTATAACAGCAATACCGTGAAAATTTACAGTGAAAGTATTCAAAAACAGTACAGAAATATGCATAATTTGTATTTCCACTGGTATCCCAACACCAAAACTTGCCATCCCTACAGCACTGTGTGCAGAAGCCTAACCACATAACCATATTATTTACTATGGCAAATTGTGTAAGTATGTGAACAGACATTGATCAATGTAGAAGCTAATTTTTAATTGTTTAAAGGCTGATTATATTCATGTACCATTTTTGAGGTGTGGTCAGTGGCACAACAACATTTTTGTATTACAACTGAATCACTTATTTTACTCCTGAGTGTGTTGTCCTTTGAATGAGATGCTAAAATGAGGTCCCAAATGTCTGAGCTGGTGGTAGCTCAGGTGGATATAAAAGATCCTATGGCACCTATTGTAAAGCGTAGATGAAGTTCCCTGATCCCCTGGACAAATTTCCCTAGTAGTACCAATATGAGCTAGGGTCTTCCCTGAAAAGACTCTGCTAGCCTAGTGGGATTACCTGTTCAACAAAGGATAGATAAATCAATAAGTAAACTATATTTTATTTTTTTTATTTAAAGTTTGTTTACTGGGGTGCACATCCGACCACAACTGACCAATTCTGTTCTCAGCCTGGAGCATTTCATTGTGTGAGAAAATCTGTGTCCTCTCACAAAACATGATAGCAGTTGGTGAATACTAGCAGTAAAACTAAGAGTGATGTGGTAAGTTATCTGCATCATCCCCATTCTGGCAGCCATCTTGTAATGTGGAGAATGCAAGCAGATCACAGAGCATACCTCTCAAGTGTACCTCATTACGAGGAAGGTACCTCATTTGGGGTCTTAAAAAGTTAGTGTTCCTCGAAGTTCCTCAAAGTTCCACATTGAAAGAGTCTGCCACACATTCAGTGTTAGGAATTTATTTAAGTGAAATCCATGCTAAATAGAAATTAATCATATTAATTCATTAAAAGATATTCTTTATAAGTAAAACCAGCATATTTTAACTATCCTATGACCTTCCTAGTTGAAGTTGTTAGCAAGCCATTAGTATATGTTCCACATTTTGCCCATTTGCTCCACATTATGAGGGCTAGTGTTCCTCATTTTGGAGATGGAAGGTTGAGAGATATGTCACAGAGTCTACTGAAAGAAATGGCAGAATCCTTGGGATCCATCATAATAGAGACTCAAACCATTTGCACTCCACAGAGAGATTAGATTCACATAAAGTAAGTGACCCCATAACCCTCAGTGTATCTAACTCCAGGTTAATGAAGCTGGAATGGAGTGAAAAATCCCTCATAATTACTGTAATAGACTTGAAGAATAGAAGTGACTGCAGCAAAGCAATGATGGGATCCTTGGGCTGGGGGAAATTCTTGCATATCATGGATTAAATCCAATGGACATGGGCACAACACACACACACACACACACACACACACACACACACACACACACACACACACACACACACACGCACTTAATATCATTCCCCTTCCAAATCAAGAGGGCTGTACATGTTAAGTGTAGTGTAAATGTGTGTCTATCCAATCATCAAGACTAGTCTCAAAAGTAGTCAAAGTAGTTCTTTGTTTGACCTGCTAACTTATTCCGTAGGCTGGGAATGCATTAAGTTAGGAACTTATCTGTAAAGTAAGTTTTGTTTATTAGTCAGTGTAGATGTTGGCCACTAGTGTATGTATTTGTTGAGCCACTGGTGTTGCAAAGAAATTGGTGGTCAAATAGGATTGGGTATTTCATGGCTTGAAAAGTGAGATAAACGTTACCTCAGACCAGCTGGAAAGCTACTGAGGTTGAGAGCCATGCTATTCAATTATAATAATAGAAGAATTTAAGGCCTTTAACTTTCTTTGTTAGAAAACTCTTTCCTTTATCCAGTTGAGTGATATGATTGGATTTGTACATACCAAAGGGGGCATTATATTTGTTGATGAATCAGATAAGGGAAGAGTACAGTGATAGGATGATGTATCTGGATCTTGAAGATGTTTGTTTGAAAATTGACAGGGACAGATAAAAAGATTTCCTGACTATGTTACAAAACATGATTGAATGAGAGTGAGTTATCCATTAAAAATAAACCAAGTATTGTTGCAATCATAAGTCTCTAAAGAGAAGTGCCATTTATAACACATGAAGTGAGAGCAACTTTTTTGCCAGATGCTGCTACATTGCACTTTTTGCATTTAGCTGGAGTCCATTTTCAGTACATCAGGTATGTGCATATTCCAGCCCTTGATGGAATTGTTTATATTCAGTGGATAAGTGGATAACAGTATCCATCTTGGAGACATCAGCAAATGTGGCCAACCACACTTCTGGGATTTTGGCTCAAGTGTCTACGAAATAAATGTGAAACATGATCTATGTGGTACCTCACTAGTTACAATTTTATTTTCTGAGAGGGTACCAGCAACTTTTACAACTTGGAATCCATTAGATAGCCAATTTGCAATCCAGGAGATAATGTAGGGTCTTACATTTAGCAGTTCAAGATAAGCAGTGTGCACAAAGCAATCATTGTCATCAGTCTCTGTAAGCCTTTCAAAGAAGTTTTTTAGGTTCAGGAGGCAGGACCTGCCCATCACAAAATTGAACTGACTGAGATCTAGATCAGCTAAATTGCCTGTATACATGAGTTCCTCTATTATATGTTCCATGTTATTGCATATAGGGATAATGAGGTTGATGGACCATTAATTATATGAGTGTAAAGATGGGTCATCCTTGAAATGTCAGTCACAATGGCTGTTTTCCAAGCATTGGGCACAAACCATGTGGATGGGCTGAGGTTGAGCAATTTAAGCAGGGGCTTGGATAGTACATACTTGGCTCTGATGAAAATGCAGCCGGTATGTTGTCTGGTCCATTGAAAGTATTATTTTTTGGCTTTGACAGGGATTCTAATACTTGTTACAAGATGAATTCAGGGGAAACTAAATTGTCAGGGCTACTGGCGTAATATGGTACAGAAAATTGGCCACTGGATAAAGTTAGCACTAAATTTGTCTGTTAATAAATTAGCTTTAACCATGGGAATGTGTGATACTCTTATGGATAAGCTAAGTGAAGTTTGTGGCATCATACCGTATATACCTGGCATAACTGAAAAATATTTATAGCTTCTTTTGGTATCTGCAGTGACCTTATGCTACTACTCCACTTTACATTTTTCAATATTTTGTGCATTTTCATATAGCACTGTTCCATGCAGGGAGGTTATATAGGTTTTGATAATTATAAGGGCATTAAGGTGACCATTTACAGGCCACCCAGTACTTTGCTATATTAGAGGTATAGGAGGGTATTTGCACTAAATGGCCTGTAGTAACAACCTACATACCAAACTGGCCACATGGAATGTTTGTGGCTCATTCATGTAGCCATGCTGTGGAGACTGAGCTGAAAGAGGAATTACAGTGAGTTAGCCAATGGGATTCATGGTCATTGCTTCTAGTAATGTGACTGGCAGCAGAGAAGGGTATGTATTGCAGTGAGGTGGAAGATGGGCTTGGAGGCAGGTCATGAGCAGATAATGACAGTAGGTGGGTAATTGCCATTCATGCACCCCAGTATGAGAACGTAAAGATCAATTTATTTCAGGTCAAATTTTGGCATGGTATAGTATTTGAAAGATGCATTGCCTAAGAGCCTTAGCAAGATAAGTGAGGTTAGATTTATTACTGTAGACTGGGATTTTAGCACCACTTGGCAGGAATGCTCAGATATTTTGGAGGGACTCATTAGAGAAGTATGCAAAACAAACTTGTAGGCAAGACATAACCAATGGATATCTGAGTTGGGATTAGCTGATGTTTAAAGGGATTTACATTTTGGAATAGATGCAGAAATGGGGTCATGAATTTTTCAGACTCCAGTCTAAGAGAAAGTACTCATCCAGGTTGCTATGTGAAGCAGCTAGGTGTTGGTTCATGGGGGAAATGATTGGGTTACTGTCCATGCAACTGATGAAAAGGCTGGGAAAGATTTCTGACCTTGGATCAAAGCTAAAACAGCACCAAAACTAGGTATTCTGCTTTTTTTATTTGGGGGTATACTTACAAGCAGACTCTGAATAGAAAGTTTTAGGAGAATGTTTTTCAAAACTGAAGTCACTTGAGATAAAACCAAGACAGGTGTCACAGCAGGAAATGGAGGAATCAGAAGAAGCTGAAAATTGAGATATAAAGGAAAATAGTAAAACAGGTTAACAGCTTCAAGTATCTCTGAAGGGTGGTTTTGAAAAAGGGAAGTCTGAATGAAGAGGTCAAAGCTAGAATCAGAAGTGCTGCATCCAGCTGGCAGATAGTGTCAGGAGCAGTATGTGAGAGAAAAATGCCAAAGAAATGTAAAAGTAAGTTCTATGTAAGTAAGTATGTAAGTAAGTAGTAGTATGGTACAGAAACCTGGCCAGTGGAGATAGAGAGGAGATGGAGATGAAATGCCTGAGATGAGTAGTAGGATGCACAGTGTAGGATAGACAAAGGCATTATGACATCAGAGCAGAAGCTAAAGTAGCTCCAATTGCAGAGAAGGTCAAGAAAACATATTACTGTGGTTCAGGCACACGTGCAGGGAAGCAAAAGGTGATTGGTGAAGAAAATCTGGGAGAGATAGGAAGAAGACAAGAAGAAATCCGGATATTCAGCCAAGAGGTGGATGGATGGATGGATGGATGGATGGATGGATGGATGGATGGATGGATGGATGGATTGCATGAAAGAAGATCTGCAAGAGTCAAGCATGATTATGTAAGCAGGTTGGAGAGTAGCACTGAATTGAGAGAGGTGGTGACTGTTGATGATACACCCTGATCTCACATAGAGGAAATGTGAAAAAGGGGTTGTTGATGATGATGATGATGAAGATGATGATGATGACGATGATGACTGACTGGGAGCCGATGTTGATTAGCCTCACGCTTGTGCAGGTTGTGCATAGGGAAATTAGTAGCCTGCTAAAATAAAGGCTGAACGGGAAGCCTCAATGATTGGGTAAGCAACTATAGGTTTGGGGGTAGGGTGAGAAAACTCTATGCATAAAAAATTAAAGTTCAGTCAAGAGGAGATACATGTTCATATAGTTTTAACTGAAGACAGCATGAATGTTAACGCTAATGATCCTTGTGAGATAATCAGGTATTTTATAAACAATAAATAAAAAGATACAGGTATATTTTTGTCTAACAATCAGGCTCTTAGCCTCAAGATTTTAGATGGCCTTCTATCTTTTATAAACTTAGACAGGAGAGCCTCTTGATGAGCCCATTATCAAGAGAGAGTTTTGGGCAGAATTAACTTATTACCAATGTGTACATTTTAGTAGCAGGAGCCCATTACAATGTGTACATTTTAGTACAAGGAGCCCATTACAATGTGTACATTTTAGTAGCAGGAGCCCATTACAATGTGTACATTTTAGCAGCAGGAGCCCATTACAATGTGTACATTTTAACATCATGAGCCCATTACAATGTGTACATTTTAGCAGCAAGAGCCCATTACAATGTGTACATTTTAGCAGCAGGAGCCCATTACAATGTGTACATTTTAACATCATGAGCCCATTACAATGTGTACATTTTAGCAGCAGGAGCCCATTACAATGTGTACATTTTAGCAGCAGGAGCCCATTACAATGTGTACATTTTAACATCATGAGCCCATTACAATGTGTACGTTTTAGCAGCAGGAGCCCATTACAATGTGTACATTTTAGCAGCAGGAGCCCATTACAATGTGTACATTTTAACATCATGAGCCCATTACAATGTGTACATTTTAGCATCATGAGCCCATTACAATGTGTACATTTTAACATCATGAGCCCATT
The DNA here is from genome assembly GCF_019279795.1 of Protopterus annectens. Taxonomy (NCBI): domain Eukaryota; kingdom Metazoa; phylum Chordata; order Ceratodontiformes; family Protopteridae; genus Protopterus; species Protopterus annectens. The sequence goes on from NC_056725.1 coordinate 1,418,224,145, forward strand.
ACAATGTGTACGCTTTAGCAGCAGGAGCCCATTACAATGTGTACATTTTAACATCATGAGCCCATTACAATGTGTACATTTTAACATCATGAGCCCATTACAATGTGTACATTTTAGCATCATGAGCCCATTACAATGTGTACATTTTAGCATCATGAGCCCATTACAATGTGTACATTTTAACATCATGAGCCCATTACAATGTGTACATTTAGCATCATGAGCCCATTACAATGTGTACATTTTAGCATCATGAGCCCATTACAATGTGTACATTTTAGCATCATGAGCCCATTACAATGTGTACATTTTAACATCATGAGCCCATTACAATGTGTACATTTTAGCATCATGAGCCCATTACAATGTGTACATTTTAGCAGCAGGAGCCCATTACAATGTGTACATTTTAGCATCATGAGCCCATTACAATGTGTACATTTTAGCAGCAGGAGCCCATTACAATGTGTACATTTTAACATCATGAGCCCATTACAATGTGTACATTTTAGCATCATGAGCCCATTATCAAGATGGAGATTTTTGCTGCAGTCCATAATCTGAGTAGTAATAAGTCACCTGGCAATGATAGCTTGCCAACAAATGTACATAAAATGAACCTCAATTTTATTGATAGTACTTCCATGACCTGCATGAAAATGATCCTTTGCCTGGTGATGTGTTACTAATTCAGATTTTGAAGGCATTATTTCACTAACACTAAAGATATAACTATAAAAGAAAGCTCCAAAATGTCCAGAGGATGAAGCCTTGACTATGATCCAGGTGTCATGAATCTGAACAGCAGCTTAGGTGATGGCAGATGATAGTAGTGCCAAGTGAGGAAGTTTGGGAATGAATAGTTTGGGTTTGCTTGCCTATTGGGAGGCATGATTTTCTGTTTGGTTGATTTGAGTGAAAGCTATCACATAGGCATAAACTGGGGGAATTTGTACTTGGCTCTTCGAAAGTGATGATGGCGGCCCTCAAAGACATACGTTTGGGAGCATGCACACATCTGGGGAGGGATAGGAGACCCTTGTAGTGCCATGGGTGCTCTTATCAGCCACCAGCGGACAGGGCTAGGGACATAAGCAGAAAAGTCCTGATGCCTGCCTAAATGATGACCTTTGTGATTGGCTTCCATCTCACAGGGATGGAATAGGCCAGAATCAATTCTTGTCCCGTGAGGAACAAGTGGGGGTAATAGATCACAAAGAAGGCTGCTGGTTGGCAGAGAGAGGGCCACCTGTCTCCCTCAAAAACCAAAGTGTTGTTCAGAGCTCCTTGGGGAATGCTGATCCTAACATTAAACTGATAGGCTGATTATGCATCTACCAAGAGAACTTGCAGAAATGGAGCTTATGAAGGTATGAAGAGTCACAGATCACTGGCAGCCACTCAGTTCTCTGATTCATTAAGTCCAGACCATTCCTTCTGCACAGTGCTCCTGTTGGACTTTTATTGTTAAACACTAGAGCAGGGTTTCCTTTACTTCATGTGTTGGAGCATTTGGTGTTTGGTCCAGGTTTTTTTAAAGGTCTAATATTTTATATCAGAATCCTACAAAATAGATTGTGCTTAATGAGTCCCTTAGAATATCTTTTAGCATCTCCATGTGTAAAAGACATGGACATCTTTTTCGACATCATCATTATTACTATTATATTATGCAGTTAAACTACTGTCATTTTGTCTCCAGTGCCACTGACAGGAGGCAGAAGTTTGCAAATAACTTCACATTGTCCTGCATCAAACTTTATTCTATTCCTCTGAGGTAGACAAAGACTCTACTTAATGCTTTGTGCAAATTAAGGTCCTACTCAAGGTATCAGGGATGAAAGTTAATGACAATAAGTCACTGTATGTCACTTTTAATCCTGTTCTCTTTCCTCTTGAAGAATACCTGATCATTTCAGGAGGAAGGATTCACTCACACTTACCTACAACATGTCACTAGGAACAATGCAGATCCGCATAAAAAGTACAGTTATGTTGCACTGGAGGTTTCCCTCACTCCCTTTGTGATACCTGGGGTATATCAAACTTGATTTTTTAGGCCTATAGTGAAACTATTAATATAATGATCCTCCTATTAGTTTTGCATTATATAAGTCATCAATTGCCTGACCCTGCAAAAAGTGTCATAGTTAACCATCAGAAAAAGATCCTTCAGTTTACTGAGGAGAATAAACGTTTTGGGATTAGTTGAACTAAATTGAATATGGGAATAATGGATAAGGAAGGCTGGGAGATCTGTGATCCGCAGGTCTGTATGCTGGCCTTAACAGTAGTCACCACTGTCATCTTAGGTGTTGAAACTACTTAGTGCATATCATGGAAGGGGCGTAATTAAGGTTTTGTTGATCTGGTGCATGAAGTGAGGAGAAGGTCTGAGGTGGGCATTATTTCGTGGGCATAATCTCACATTCTTGGAGTGAAGTTTATAAAGGTAAAACACTGTGCAGTGTTTGAGGTAAGTATTATCCATCAACTAGGCTGGATTTATGTTTATTAGAATGGCATATTAACCCACTGGGACACCTCCCAGGGTATGTCATTGATATCTTTGGGGCTGATGGTCAGGAGTGTTCATCCTTTTCATTATTTACATATCTAGGCACAAGTTTAACAGAAGGAATATGGGAGTGTTGTTACAAAAGTTTAATGGGCAGTTAGAGAAAGTAAAACTGACTTCTCAACTATAGGAGCTCACAAGATTGAAGGAGTTGATATTAAAGTGTGGAGAATTTATTAGTATATAATAGAATGACAGCTTTAAAATGGAGTCTGTTATCCATGTGCTGCCATTAAATTGGTGAGTAGGTGTAGTGTGATTAGGGAGATAGATAATGCTTCATACATGGCGCTATATCCATGTGTATCTGAATGATAGGATATCTGGGTGTCACACACACACACACACACACACACACACACACACACACACACACACACACACACACACACTCATTTTATTCAGTAAAACAGTAAAACATTGTTTACTGTTCAAATTAGGATAGCTGTATATGTAGGCTGATGTTTACTGTATCTATTTACTGAATCCTCCCTGTATACTGAAAAGGTTTTAGTAAAAGTGATGTTGCTATAGCAATATTTATACAATAATGTCTCATTACTGTTCAAAAATGAGCATGTTGGCTGGTCGGCCTAACCAGCATGCCCGTTGTAAACCAAGAATAAACCAGTAGAAAAAATACAGCTGCTAAAGTAGCACTGAGTGGCCAGACTTTCTATTTTCATATGCTTAGAAGACAGAGTAAAAATACTAGAAAAATCAGGTATGTTCTAAAAACTAAAGAAACAGAAACATATCTGATTTTCCATGAATTTCTAAGCTGTCCCTCCTAATATCTTGACAGTCATACCTCTCAACTGTCTACATTTTTGCAGAATGTCCATATGTTTGCCTCATGGTTTTGGTGTGTTCCTTATAAAAATTGTATTTTTTCTGGTGAGCAACTGAGGATTTAAGTGATTAAATAATGACAAACATTTCTGGTTTAGGCTTCATGTCCTTCTAGAAATGCACACTAACACAAAACTTCTTATTCCAGAAACTTTCTAAGTTTATAAGAGCAACATTTAAAGTCTGTTTCTATGTTTGGACCTTTGTCCCTCCAATGTGCTGTGCTTTGTCCAGATTTCTTGCATTAAGAGTATGTTGGTCAGAATAAAAAAAAAACAGCAATATAGATTCTCTTTTCTCCATTGCTTTTCCTGCACTGCACTGATAAGTGTGGGAATGTAAGTCTCATAGACATGTGCAGTACATCAGCAGACAAGGAAGAACAAAGAAGAACACTACAGCACCTTTATACAAAGACATTATTTAAGAAAAGTAAGCAATTTCTTTCATAAACAATTTAATTGTATAATAGCAATAAGTTACTCTCATTTGTGGATATATCAGGATTTACCCATGGCTGGCTTTGTTTAATCACTCAGGCTTCACCCTTGTGATCAAACCACACTAGCCATAGGTAAATCTTGATATACCTAAGCACAGTTGTGGATTACTGCTTAAACAAGCTATGGCTAAGCCCTTTTGGAATCTAAACCATGATTATAAAGTGTTTATGTCTATAATGGGTAAAAGAATGGCAAAGATGATACCAAAATGTATTGATATGGATCAGTGTGGTAATGCGGAGGGGAGGCAAACATTTGACAATGTTAATAAAACAATGATGATCCAGAGGGAAGCAGAATGTAAGAAAACACTGCTATTGTTGGTGCAGCTTGATGCAGAGAAAGTATTCAGTAGGGTAAGCTGGGATTTTATGAGCACGGCAATTGGAAGCATTTGCATTCTCTAATAATATTATAAGGTTGATTAGGAGGATATATGAGGGATCGAAGGCAACAATTAAAGTGGGTGGGTTCCTTTCTGATAAGTTCTGTTTAGGCAGAGGAACTAGTCAGGGGTGTCCTCTTTCCCCTTTGGTATTTGTATTATATTTAGAACCTTTGGCAAAGAAAATGATGGACTCAGAAATTCATAGATATAATTGGTATTGTAGTCAAGAAAAGCTGGATTTATTTACAGATGATATTATTTTATATCTGATAAAACCAGAAAAGGACATTTCAGCGCTGTGGAACATTTTAAGACAGTTTCAAGTCTTTTCAGGATACAAAATTAATGAATCTAAAACAAAGGCAATAGCTGTAAACTATGCACTCACACAATTTGGTTCAGCAATACCCACATTTATAGGGACATAATAAAATGAAGTACTTAGGAGTATGGATTTAAAATGATTCCTTTGTGGCACTTAAGGATATATGGGAAGAGATTAATACAAAACCTGAGAAACTGGAAGCTCTGTTTTATGGATATGGATAGCAAGATACAAGCAGTCAAAATGTTTTAGTCCCTTTAGTTTTATAAACAGGTCAGGCATATTTTTATCAGTTAGAAAGGCAGGAGTTTGAGCTGGATGTGGCAGAATTAAAGATGTTAAGATTTGCACTGGGTGAGATGAGGGTGGACAGGATTAGGAATAAGTATATTAGAGGGTCAGCCCAGGTTGGAAGGTTTGGAGACAAAACCAGAGAGGCAAGATTACGTTGGTTTGGACATGTGCTGAGGAGGGATGCTGAGTATATTGAGAAAAAGATGCTAAGGATGAAGCTACCAGGTAATGGGAAAAGAGGAAGGCCTAAGATAAGGTTTATGGATGTGGTGAGACAGGACATGCAGGTGGTTGGTGTGACAGAGCAAGATGCAGAGGACAGGAAGAAATGGAAACAGGTGATCTGCTGTGGCGACCCCTAACGGGAACAGCCAAAAGAAGATGATGATGATGAGAGGAGAAGTTGAGTATAGCAATTAAAAAAAGAGCTGAAGGATTTTACCTGGGAGGGAAAACAGCAAGATTTAAGTGGGATAAGCTGATTCTTCTAACAGAACAAGGTAGTTTGGGAATACCTGATCTGAAGGGGTATTTCAGAGCTACACAGCTAAGCCTCTTATACATAGCACAAGCAGAAAGCTATAATTTAAAATGGAAAGGGATGATGATGATGAAACAGGGGGAGGCTCAAGAAAAAAGAAGAGACTGAGATTTTAGATGCAGATTCTTAAGGAGAATAACAATAACCAGACAGAATATTATATTCATAAAGTAGCATAAAGTATTCTAAGAACCAAATTGGGAATAGAGAAAGGAGAATCTGCAAATAAGGATGACTGCAATTAAGGATACAGGCAATAGGCAAGAGGGGTCTGGAACTTACTGAAGAAAACTAGGAAAGGAACCAAGGTATTGGGAGCAAATAATGAGAGAGGAAAATGTAATAGAATGGGAAGAGGTCAAGAATGTATTTGGACTGCAGGGTAGAGATTGGCTTCCCTATCAAAGCTTGATATCAGAATATAGGGAAAGTGAAAGAAAGAGGGGGATCCTAAGAGAAAGACGAGCATTGGTAGAGTTTTCAGTAGAATCTCAGAAGTTGCTGTTAAAAAAGGGATAATTAATACAGCATATAAAATATTGCATGATAACTATAAGAATTAATTAGAGGAGGTTAGAAAGGATTGGGAAGAGAGACTGGTTAAGCAATTCCCAAGGAAACAATGGGGGGGGGGTACGTGTATGTTTCCCACATATGCAACAAAGGTTAGAAGATTAAGGATCTTTGCTTGGAAGTGTTTACATGGGTATTTTTATACCCCAAGTAGACTTCAAAGAAGTTTTTCTCAGGTACATATCAAACATTGGAGGTGTGATAGTGAAGAGAGCAATAATTGGAAACATATTTTTTGAGAGTGTAATTATTTTGCAGACTTTAAAAATTATCTGCAGACTATTCTGTGAGAAATACTAGATCAGAAAATTGGTATAACTAAGCAAATGATTTTTTGAGCTATAATACAGAATTGGAATTGTCTAGAAATAGTAAGGCCTTGCTGAGTCTAATTATGGGATCTGCCAAAAAAGCAGTTACTAGAAAATGGAAATCAAAATCTAACCATCTGTGTAAGATATAGTTAAAATAGTAACAGAGATGAAATAACTGGAAGTGGGATCTTTAGAAAAGGGTAAGAACAAATTACATAGAAAAATGGAATTGTGGGAACAATACGTGCAGAGTAATATCATGCTGGAGGAACAATGACTGGAAAAATTGTAAGTGATGTGTAATGCCTGCAACTAAAATATGTCAGTATGCTTTGTTTTCATTTATATAAATGCATGATTGCCTATGTCATAAGTGATAATTTAATAAAGATGTTCCTTGTTTAAAAAGCAGTTTGGGGAATTTTAAAAGGTAGAGTTTGTACAAATTATGCAAAATCGTCTTGCAAACCACACATAAAATAGTTTTGATTTTTTTTCTACATCATGCAGGAAAGCCACAAAACAAAAAGCAGAAATGTTTAATTCATAACCTCCCAAGGCAATTACATTTATGAACTTGCATCTATTTCAACAATTTTGTATCCACTCATAAGAGCAGCATGTCTGCAAATGCAATTCATTGCATGCCTCTAATATCTTCATTTACATATGCTGGAATGCATTTTTCTTTCATCTTAACAAAAGATCATCTTTTCCCCAGCTGTGCCAAAGTACTAATAATGCAATAAAATAGATCTCTCTCTTTCTGTTCTTTGACTGCTCTGTTTCAAACATCTTCATTTTGTTCATCTTATATAACTTTCAGTAGACATTAATATTCATCATCAATAAATGTTTTCCTTTTCCTAAGTCTGCCACACATACCATCCATCCATCCATCCATTCATTTTATATACTATCTTTATTGAACTGCGATAGGTTATGGGGTTAGGGATAGTACAGCATTACCTGACAAATAAGCAGGTCATACGTGATGCCAATCTACTGAAATACATACACACTCAGACAGCCCTACTCATACATGCACTAAGGTCCAGTATAACACTGCTAAGTCATCTTCAAGCATAGCTTCAGAATGGGGGAGGAAAGTGGAAATGCCAGCAAAACCTCATCTGAACTGGAGACAACATGCCAACACCAAACACAAGACACTTCTGGTCAGAAATAAATTGCAGTACTAAGTGTTGTAATACACCAATGCTAACCTCCGTCTACTGCCTGGGGAACAAATACTGTTCTTGGTCTGTTTTGCTTTAAAACAATATTTTTTTTTGGCCACTAGAAAAACAGAAGAACAGGCTGAATGCTGGTATTTACAACATGATTATCAGAATGCCCCATTTTAACATACTACTGGTTTATTTTGTGGGCTTGAGTTTAGTCAGCTAATTTGATGACTACATAAATAACTATCTGTTATTATCCTGTCAGGTTATATGTCCAGTCAGTGGTTTCTGACCCCTATATTTTTCTGCTTGCCATTCTCATTTTGTGTCAAACCTGGCACCTCTACATCTCACATGCAAAGTGCTATGTGTAGGTATCCGTATTCATGTTTCTATCAGTAACAAGTTGCATTCTGTATCAGTGCATTCATTTTCACATTACACTGTTTTAGAGAAATGAGAAATGGATTAACTGGCCCTGACAAATTATGCTAAATAAAAACAGATGAATGAATGCAAACACACTATCTTTCTGTAATGGATGCCATGTTTTCCTTTCCATAGAGAAATACAGTTGTCACTATGTTGTAAAGAGCATTTTTTGCAAAAGCAAATAAGCACCAGGTGTTCTACTTCTACATATTGTCAAGCTTCTCTTTTTCAACAGGATGTAGCTGCTGCCTGAAGGTAAGTGAGACAGACAACCTTTTACTGTGCATAACTGCTGGATGAAAAAAAAAACACCTAGGAGAATATACAAGTGGGCATTCACACAGATTTTCAGGTAGAACACATTATAACAAATCTGGACTCTGCTCTTGTAGTTCGTGCAATATTCCAATTCATCTGTGTATGTATAATCTCATAATGCTACCAATAATGAACCCTCAGCAGAGAAAATTTGTTTGCTGCCATTTTAGTATATTTTCTCTTTTTTGTACCATTCTAAGGATAGAGTGTTTAGAGGAAGATGACGAAGGACAGATAGCATAGGTTCTACTAGGCTAGTTGCCCTTGTGGGACATTTTAAAGCTAGTCAATTTCCCTTGCAAAGGTGAAAATCAAATCATGTAGCTTGTGTCAGTGAAACAAATACCTTAACCATTATGCCAACTCCAAATCTTTTAAGCTAATACAGGGAACTGAACATCCAACCTTTGACTTTTAAGGATAATGCGCTCAGCACTAGACCAGATAGCATTCACAGGATCATCCCTGGGTGGGCTTCAATCACCAACCTTTCAGTCGACAGACAAACATGCTAACTGATTGTGCTGCAGAGACTTGGAAGTGTACTGAAGGATAGGCTAGTTTGTCATAAAGACAGTGCAGCTAAAGCATTTTAGGTGAGTTCCACTACTCTGTCTTTGTGGGCAGAAAGCAATACCATGAAGAATCTAGCACAGTTTTGTTGTACTGCTTTTGTATATCTGCAGTATCTACCCAAATCATTAGTGAAATTTGAATAAACGAGAGACAAGTTTTTGCATGAAATTCTCGTGAACTGATTTGAACTTTGCAATATCACTCATGTTTTAATTTATTTAATGAACACTCCTCTTTCACCTTGTGAGTAACAATAGGTCTGAGATACATTCCTTACAGACAGAATTTTTGTTGTAAGCCTTAAAAAGTTAAAGAGCAATGACTATTAATGAAAATCAAAGTAAGTTTACCTTCAAAGTGTCTTCTCAGATACCTATTCACAGCAATGCTTTTAGTGAAGCAATCTATACACACTTCCACTCTCATTCACAACACATTATGTCCTAATGTTGCTGTTGACAGATCCCAACATGCTAGAAATTACATAAATGTAAAATGAATTGATGCTACAGTAATCAGGGACAACACCAGCTGCTGGGGAGTGCGACTTTGTTTAAAAACTGGCTGTGTGTTTTACCTGAAGGTAGCACGATTGATCACAACATTGCATAATCAAAATTGTTTGATTATGTCTTCACATTTCAGCACATTTTTTCTTGTTTACATTTGTTTTATATGAATGCAGACATGGAACAATTTTATTAATTTAACTGTAACCTCCAAAAATTCATACACTCATCACTAAATTATAAACTATCCTGGCACTGTAAGCCTTCTATACTATGTAGAAAAAGAAAGATCTGCTTCAGCAGTTTTGTCTAGGATTCGACTTTCACATTTGGTAGAAAATGTTACTTTAATTATTTAGAAGTATTTTCTGCAATCTGACCCTAGAAATATAAGTCATATGGATGATTTAGCAGAATATGCTAAGCCTTCAGCAGAAAACCTGGTATGTTGCTGAGTATTTTCTTTATTATTTGCTGCTAATTTTAGTCCAGTTGTGTTGTACATTGCTGTCACCATAGTGGTCTAGTAAATCCCCTGCCCTGGTAGGAAGTGTAATACCTCTGTTCTCTCCATCCAGTACTGCCTTGGCAACTGTTGAATGATGCAGCCTACATTTCAGCACCATGGTCAGCTACATAGTAAGCTTTACAGGGAATCCATTGTGCAGTGCATTTTTTATGTGTTGAATGGGTTAACCCACAAGGCAAAAGCATTACCCAGTAACCCCATCTGGCTAATTGCCATTCTCAGAGCTACACAGCAATCAAATGTTGGCTTACAGAATCAAATCCTGGACTGCTGGCTAAAACTTTATAGCTTTAATCATCTTCACTAACTGTCAAAACAAACATCCTTTCATTTAGTAAGAAAGCTCCACATGTAACAGCTAGTTGTGATAGTAAATGAACAATTATGTTAGTCACCTAGTCTTGTGGTGTGGAGGCAATATGACATAGCTTCATTAAATAACTAGTTGTGATAATAAATTAACAATTATGTTAGTCACCTAGTCTTGTTGTATGGAAACAATATGACATAACATTTTTTTTTCCTCTCGCTATGAGTTTTGCATCACTAATAGTAGTTTGTTTCCCCTAAGTCTGGTACTCTGGCTTCCCTTGGGTTTAACTCCTCTAAGTTGAGGTTGCCAGGCTTTCCATAGGAGTGCAAGTCCCGGGACTCACCACTGTCTTTCATAGAAGATTTGTTTAGCTTGGTCCCAACCTTGCCTTAATATATGTGGACTAAATAGTCAGCACGGTTGTGGTAGGTACTTGCAAGTATCATCCCCACCTCCATGAGTGGTGTGCTCATGAGCCCTGGAAACTCCCTTAGACTGTCATGTTTTTATCCAGACTCCATTAGAGACTCTAATGCGAGGAAGTATTCCATGCATGTGTCCCCATTCCTCTGCTCAGAAGATCATCATAGGTTCATAGGTTCCATAGGATGATACTAGGCTATTGGCCCAGAGGACCTTATAAGCCTAGCCAAGAATTTCACCCATGTTCCCACAAAGTCAGCACCTGTTTTCCCTGTCCAGCAGGGACAAAGGTGGGATCCCAGGGGTATATTTTCTGTTTCCCATCCAGTCATCCAGATTCCTCTTAAAGAGGGCTAGTGATGTACTCTGCTTGACATGGAGAGAAAGTCTATTCCACAGATGTGGGAGTCATTGGGACACAAATCTATCCTGCCAACAAATTCTATTAATGTCACAGACCAGGTTGAGACCTTGTGTGCAGGTTGTGTGAGTAGAGTTTGACTTATGCATATGCAGCAACTCCATCAAGGCTGAGTCTGAGATGGCCTTGTATGCTAGACACAGGTCACTTCTATGCAGTCTGTATGAGACTGAGTAGAGGGACAGGGCTTTTAGACTATCTGTATAGGACAGGTGTTTGAGACCCTGGATTGTCCTGGTCAGGAACCTCTGTGGTCTCTCCAACTGCTGCATGTGCTTGGCAAGGTACATGCCGAAGGAGGCATTGCACTTGATAATGGGACTGATAAGGGAGGAGTACAGGGATGTTATGACCTCCTTGTTCCTGGATGAAATACCCTTACTTATGAGGTGGGCCATGTAGAAAGCATTCCGTACAACGGAGACAACATGGTGGTGTCAACCTGGGTTCCCAAGTCCCTCACTACTGATTGCATGCTTAGTACATTGTCATTAATGTGATAATTACTGGGGACACCATTTTCCCCAAAAGTGATAATGATACATTTCTTGGCATTCAGTTTGAGGCCATGCTTTTGGCACCAGTCATTAGTTTGGTTAAGGGCCTCTTGGAGGATGTACACATCACTAGGGAATTTATGACAGTGCCCAGCTTGCAATCATCTGCAAACTTGGTCAGCCGCAGACCACTGGTTTTGGCTTGCACCTCAGAAAAGTATATCCCAAACAGTAAAAGGCCCCGAGACCAATCCTTGGGGTATGCCACATGTTACTGGTCTACTACTAGAGGTGGCTTCCCCTATTTTGACTGAGTGTGTTCTATCAGTGAGCCAGTTAGCCACCCATCTGGTAACATATGGGTTGATGCCTAGCTGGGATAGTTTAACTATTATGCCCCAGTGGGGAATAGTGTCAAAGGCTTTGGCTACATTAAGGTAGGTGGTGTGCACTGTCTTGCCCTCATCCATGGCTTTGGTGACTGTTTCAAAAAAGGCAACCAAGTTTAACAGGCATGATCTCCCTTTCATAAAACCAAACTGTGTGGGATCAAGTATTTGGAGGTTGCCAATGTCCTTGTTTATAAGGTCCATGATAATGCATTCCATGGTCTTGCAGATCAGGCTAGTTAGGCTGATTGGCCTATGATTGTCTGAGTTGGTGGACGCTCCACCTTTGTGCAGATGGATGACAGTGGCTGTCTTCCATTCTGCTGGGATGAAGCTGGTGCACAGGCTTTTGTTGAATAGGGTGTCTAGTGGTGCTGAGAGCTCTTGCTTGAGTTCATGTAGGACACAGCCAGGGATGTTGTTGAGTCCCATGGACACTGTATTTTTTGCCTTTGAGAGGGTATTAATAACCTGCTCCCTGATGTTGAGGGGAGAGTCAGGTGCTGGGGATGTCATGGTTTACTGATGGGGGGATGGGGGGTGAAGTTTTCACTGAACCTGTCTGCCAGCAGGTTGGCTATATATATGGCATTTGTGTATGTGGTGTTCTTGACCACCAATTCAGAACATATTTGGGAGTTACCTTTGAGATTGCGGACATATGTGCATTCCTGGCTTCCTTCACATCAGCTCCACAAGATGCCTAACCACTTAACAAACTTGGGTTGTCTGGGTCACAGTCAGATTTTATTCCTCTGCAACATCAGAGTGACTCAGAAAGCAATATAACAGAGTATAGTTTAGACAGACAAGTAGGTTTGAGTCTGGGTAGTTCACTAGTTCATCAAAAATAGTTAAGTGGTCCACAAACAGGCTGGGGAGTGATACAACTTCAGAATACTAAACTGGTGACTATATTTAATTTTTTCAAAAGTAGCAAGGGACATTGTTATACTGCAATCCTGTCTGGTCATTTTCTATGCATACATGTATTGTCATGCGCAAGGAAATGCTAGACAACTGTGATTCTTCACCTTTTTGTTAAAACAGACAGGTAGACCACCTGACTGCTAAACCACTAACAGTAATGTAGAGGCTGTTGACAGGAGAGATTGCTAGCTGCCCAAAGACCATTTTGTAAATATATATATATATATATATATATATATATATATATATATGTGGAACATAGATCTTGACAGGCACTCCATGCTATAGCAGCTTGTTTTCCTCCAGCAGTGATGACATTATCTTACCTTCCCTGCCATAATAGCTGAACCTTTGCATGGTGTGCAGTGCAGCTGCACAGGGCAATAGTATACAAGTCCCCTACCTCAGCATTCTGACTTACTTTCCTTTTGTGCACTGCTAACAAGGACATGTGCCTCTGGACATAACATCAAGCCATTCTAGGGGGTCTGTCCCAGACCCTCCCCTAAGGAAGGCAAGCAGGGAATGGCCACTCACCCCCCCCCCCCAGCTGGCCTTTAGTTGCCTAAGCTGCTAACTACTAATCAAAGTCATGCTACCAGTGGCACAGATATGTGCCTTGCTTCAGTGCCAGTGCACCAGTAAGAAGGGACATACTGCTTGGTGAATTTGGATATTGTTTTAGCATACAGAACTACTTGCCTGACATGCAAAAGCACTTTTAGAACTGTACATATCCAAAATGTCCATCTGTATTGTAGGTTAAACACCATCCATGGAAAAGCAATACCATGCCCTGGGGTGTCATGTTGGTACTACAGCACACAGCACATTTAGAGCTGCAATAACAAGTCTTGGTCTGACACATTGCTACCATAGCACAGGGCATTGACACTTGACAATGTACTATATAGCCATGTCTAAGTATTCTGACAAATGGTGGAGCTATTTTGTTATGTAATGTTTATTTACATATGTTCCTATATATTGAAGATGCACTTTATAGTCATAATGAATAAAAATTTCAATCTCAGAGAATGCATGACAAAGAATATTTCTAATAATATTGCACAGCCATGATGTTACCTTTGTTTTTGCAGTAGACATTTCAGCACTGACTTAATATCACTCTATAAAAGCAAAACTCTAACTAACAAAGCTGGTTTTAGTCCCGTCGTGCAGAAGCAGCAGTCAGACTGCATGTGAACTCTGTCACCATGCAAGGGCTGCTTGGTGGCTCCTGCTACTTGTAACATCACTGAGCTGTGTGCTATCTCTGCTTTCAGAATGCTTACTAATCTCACTGAAGTGTGTAATGCTTTGAACATGTTTAATTTTAGAATGAAAAGTCCAAGTTCATGCCAAAGCTAAACAAATAAATAAACAAATGGATAAGATTTGCTGAGATTGAAGACTTTGTGTTTTAAAACAAATGTTGAAAGAGAAAGAAAGAAAAAAAGCAGCACAATATGTGACCTCTTAGTTGTGTGTAAGATATATTTTATTTATTTATTTATTTATTTGACATTTGGTTACTGGAAAAGTCCCACTGGGCAAGAAATCCATTTTCAGTGGAGGGACGGGAAGAGAAGTTCCATCACAAAGAAAAAGGAACAAAAAAGTATAGCTGTTACATATTTAACATCAAAACCAAAACAGAGAAAAGAGTCAATTTACAGATGAACAAAAGCCATGTGAATAACATTTTTACATGTGCAGATAAACAGGTATATCTAAGCATATCAAAACAAACTAAGTTTTACAGAGAAGATTAACAAATGTATCTACAAGTATGCATTTTAAACAGGGAGTTTAACAGAAAGTGGCCAGGGGAAAAGCTCCATCACAAAGAAAAAGGAGCAAGAGTATAGCTTTTACATAATTAACATCAGAAACAGAACAGAGAAAAACCTAATTTACAGATGAACAAGAAGCCAGGAACATATGTTTTTAAATGTGTGGATAAGCAGGCATATCTAAGCATATCAAAACAAACTTAAGTTTTACAGAGAAGATAAATTAATGTATCTACTGCTATACATTTTAAATAAGAAGTTTAACAGAATGATATAGGTAGGATGTATATATAGTAGGCATAGTTGCAACATGAAGGAGTTGCATAGATAGATATGTTTAAATTAGAAAGTGACTAAATAAATGGTCAGAATTATATGAATATAGTGCCAATATAGTCATTTATTAAGTAGAACTGACAGAAAAACATTAGTTAGAACAGGAGATAGAGGAGTGGTGAAGGTTGGTAGAGTGAGGAGGAAGAATTAAGATAGGGAGTCACTAAGAAGAAAGTAGGATGTGTTATTAACACAGGGTGTTAGTGATTAGGTAGAGTAGAGTAACGGGATCTAAGATAGGAGAGGGAAGGTGAGAGTTAGTGGAGGTTGTAATAGCAACACAAGTAAAGGTGGAGGAAGGAAGGCAGGAGAGGAGGAAGAAGAAGTGGGGTACTAGAGTGAGGTGCTAGAGCTAGGTTAAGTTAATGAGGTGAGACTCAGCTTGGTTTTGAACATGGACAGTTACATGATATGAGTAGGAAGTATTTTAGTTTAGGCTTAAATTTCTTGTGCTTGGCAGTTGTTCTGATATCTAAGGGTAGTACATTCCGTAGTTTGGTCACTGAATAGGAGTATAAACATTGGCCAGCAGCTTTGTTTGGTTCATGTAACATTAGAAGCTGCTTGTCTGCAGAATGGAAAGCCAGGCTAGGTGTGTGAATTTGGAGTATTGATTTTAAGGCAGAACAGGTCTCTGGTTTATAGATAATTTTATGGGCAGTCGTTAATTGGAGGCAGTTTAGGTTTTGTGGGAGTTCTAGCCAGTTAAGAGGGTAAGAACAGAACAGTGGTGATTACAGTATGATACACCTGTTGCAAACTTTGCAATTTTGTTATAGCAGAACTTGAGTTTGTTTTTTAGTATATTCTGAAGGTTGGTTAGAATGGGGACACCATAAAGTAAGGAGAGAGCCAAGTAGGTTGTGGCTAGTGTAGTTTTGGTGGCTGTGTCCATGAAGTTTTTGTGGTGACAGAGCATCCATAGTTTCTGGTGATTTTTTTTTTTTTTGATAGTGCTGTGTATATGATGGTCAGTGATTAGTTTATTATCTGTTATTACTCCTAGTAATTTGGTGTGAGGGACTACTTTGATTTCTGTATTATTCAATGAGAATATGTATATTCAGTTGGGAGCATCCTTGGTGTAAAGAGGAGGAGATTGCTTTTTTGGGGGGTTAAGTAAAAGTTGTGCATTACTGAGCCAGGATTCGATGGAGGAGAAGGCAATCTGAGTTATTTATCTAAGGTGTACGATGTTGTTCGAAGAGGAAATGAGAGTTGAGTCATCGCTGGATTGAATTAGTAAACTTTGGCAGGAGGCAGTATAGAGATTATTTATAAAGATTTTGAAGACGAGGGATCCAAGGATGGATCCCTGTGGGACTCCTGTTTTGTTGTTTAGATATTGAGAGATAGAGCTTTGTCATTTAAAACGTTGTTGTCTGTAGGACAGATAGCTAGAAAACCATTGTAATGAGGGTTGAGAGAGACCAATGAAAGAAAGTTGCTGTAAGAGTTTAGGGTGTGATACAATATCAAAATCTTTTGATAGATCAAGTAAAAGTTCTGAGGTTACTAGGCCGGAGTCTCTTGCTTTGTTAACTATGTCCAAGAAGGATATAATTGCAGTAGGAGGACTATGTGCTAGTCTAAAGCCGTGTTGAACAGGTGTTAGTAGTTTGTTGCGGATAAGGTGGGCAAGGAGTTGTTTGTATATGCATTTTTCTAAGACTTTGGAAGGAGGGGATAGGATGGAGATTGGGAAGTAGTTAGACATTTCATTGGATTTTCCACGTTTGTGTAAAGGAGTTACAATACAATTTTTCCAAAGGTTGGGGACACAGGATTCTATGATTGATCTGTTGATGAGAATACTGACAGAGTAGGCAATGGCATCAGCAGCAGTTTTCAAGTATTAGGCTGGAAGGTTATCAGAGGAAAGAGAGCAAGGTTTTATTTTATGTAGTAGATTACGTATATAGCTAGTGGGTATGGGTTGCAGTGAGAGGTTTCGGGGTTTAGAGGATGAGATTGAGATGTTTTGAGATGAGAGGGGATGGGAGTGCAGTAGGACTGGATGGTGTTTGAGAGAGAGGTGAGTTGAGATTATTTGTGGAGTTGGGGCTGAGGGGCTTACTAGAACCACACTAGCTATGCTTTCTATAAAGTGAATGTTAAATGATTCTGCAATTTGAGATGGAGATTTGTCTGTGAATGGAGTAGGGTTTTGTTTCGACACTGGGGTGAGTAGTGATGAAATGGTAGACCAAAATTATTTTGGGGGTTGTTTTTGTAGATGGTTAGTTGTTGAAACATTGTTTCTTATCAGTAGTTGCAAGCTTTTTTGCCTGATTACGTAGTTGTCTGTAGTTTTGCAGATTGAGGTAATTTCTGTTCTGCTGCATTTCCTTCCAAGTTTCATCTCTATCTACTAGTAGTTTTTTAGTGAATTTTGTTAGCCAGGGTACATGATTGATTTTAGTTCTTTATGTGCAAAGTGAAGCTAGGCTAGTTAGGGTACCTAGAAATAGCCTGTTGAAATAGTTAACTGCTTCATCTAAGGGTAGTGTTTTCAGTATGGAACAGTTGGAGGATTTTAATATATTAATAAAGTGTTGCTGGTTAAAATTAGTTATGTTACTGGACATTTTATAATTATGGCATTTGGGTGATTGGGTGGTTGTCCTGCAAGTGTAGGCTGGTAAGTGGTCACTTAAAGTGTCCGTGAGAGTACCAGAGTTGGAATACTTAGTTGTATCTGTGACTAAGATTCAATCTAAAATTGACCCTTGATTGTTGCTTTTTGGAATCCTGGTTGGGATATGTGATGGCTATTACCAAATATCACCTACTTCTGCCACATTCTTGCACTATAACACTTGAAATGAAACAGCAGTTCTTGTCATGCAGGCTGTGAAGGAGAATGAATGCTGTTTCCATCTTCTCTTGTTACAACAACATTTTCTGCACAAGATTGTTACTGCTGCTGTTTCTACTCCTTGGTCCTCTTTACCAATTCTTTGAATGAAACAGTGGTATTAGATATAAACTAATATCCCTGTGTGTCAAAGCTCCCAACACTAGATGATTAAATGGTAACATAAATTTATCATTAAGGAAAAGTTTAGTTTGAGTAATATGCTGATGGCAAGACAAAAAAAAATGTGTAAGTGAATGTCCTGTCTATTCTTGCTTTTTTCAGGCATACTATGTGCAGTATTCAACAGACAAATAAGCATTGTGAAAACTACTTTTGTACCACATTAGCAGACAATCCATTCCAGCTTCTGTAAACAAACATACCCCCCACACACACATGCCCTCTCTCCTTCTCCCTCTGTTTCTCTACCTCTTTTTAAATTAGAAAAAAAATCAGTCCATGGCTTTAAAAATGTGATCCATTCTAGTCAGTTTTGAAGATAATTACTTCCAAGTCACTTCTAACTTTAAATGATGTTGAGTCTTTATTGCTGCAGTTAAAGGAAAATAACTGAAAAATAGTTTCTAATTTTGAGTGGTTTATAAAGGAAAAAATGTAAATGAGGTATGCTAAGCTGCTGATACATGCTATTTAATGCATTTAGCTCTGCTTTCATGGTACTTAACTAAACCAGAACAAACCTGTCCTTGTTTTCTTGCCATAACAATGTAAATCTGATCATATCTATCTATCTATCTATCTATCTATCTATCTATCTATCTATCTATCTATCTATCTATCTATCTATATCTCTCTATCTCTCTCTCTATCTCTCTCTCTCTCTCTATATATATATATATGGATTCACTTCATAATCTCAAAATACTGAAATATCGAATTTCAGTATCTCGAGACCATGAAACCGAATCCACAAAACACTGAAACAACAAAACCGCAAAATTCAAAACATTGAAAAAAATGCACACTTTACACCATACATACATATACCACAACACCCACATCACATCATAAACAAACAAAAACTACACACATACACAACTCAAACACACATAAGCAGGGGGGCAAGCCCCACTGCACCCGCCATGTGGGGGGCTGTGCCCCCCGCACCCCCCTACCTATATATACTAACTCTGAGATCGCACAAACAAGAAACAAAAGCAAACTCACACACGCACATTCTCCAGTCCCTCACACACACATCAAACATATCAGCACACTCACATACACTCTGACTCCCACTCAAAACCCTTACAAAACACTCACTTATGTGACATAACACCTAGATCCACACACGGCACTGTGCACCATCAACATACAATCCTGGACATGACGTAGCGTAAGGTCATAACCGCGAATTCGAGATATTTGAATTCACGATTATGAACTTTCGCTATTGTAAACATTCGGCTTTATAGTCTCGAAATACTGAAATTCGACATTTCAGTATTTCGAGATTATAAAGCGCTCCTATATATATATATATATATATATATATATATATATATATATATATATATATATATATATTGATAAATTAGAGATCTCTAACTATAAACTTCAGAATGTTGAATTACTGAAAACTCGATCTTCATGTGGTCGGGACCATATGATTGAGTTTTCAGAAACTTGAAACTGTGAAGTGAAATAAAAAAAAAAAAAGTCAAACACATTGTTTCTGCAGGGGGCAAGCCCCCCCAGCACTCCCACACCCCTCCTACTTAAATATACCAACTCTGAGATTGCGCTACAGTGGGGAAAAGGGAAATCTCCCATTCTGCGCTGTATGCAGAAGTGCAGAACGGGAGATCTCCTGTTTCCTTACTATAATGCGATCATAGAGATGGTATATTTAAGTAGGGATGGTGCAGGGGGGTTTGCTTCCCTGCAGAAATTATGTGTTTGGTGGTTTTTTTTTTTTATTCCACTTCCTAATTTCGTGTTACTGAAAACTTGATCATATGGTCTCAACCATATGAAGTTCAGGTTTTCAGTAATTTGATATTGTGAAGTAGAACTAGATATATATATATATATATATATATATATATATATATATATACACATACACGTGTGTGTGTGTGTGTGTGTAAAATATGCATGCAAACATTGCCAATGTGTTAAAACTACAGAAATGCTGATTGCGGTTCGTATTACAGTCTGCATCACATCACTACTTATCTGATATTATTCTTTTTACTACATTAATTCACACCACAGTCTGAAGACTGATACCTGAGGCTGAACTCTGTCCTGTTTGCCCACTGTGTAGAAAACTGCAAAACAGATGACAACACAAGTGCAACTGCTGTCTACATACCTGGTCCCTTACGTCCAGTAGAAAACTTGGAATCCATGAATTAATGCATCCTTATCCAGTCTGAAACTTTCCCAGTTTCTGATCCAGTTACAGTTTCTTCTCCAGTACTGCTACTGATATGTTGTTAGTGACTTGAAGGTTACATTTGTATAATGTAAGCAATTAATTTCTGCTCTTTTGCCTTTCTGGCTATGACTGTCCCTTTGCAGCTCAGTAGGTGTTACCCTTATCATGGGATGAAATGTTGCTTTTGCATCCACAGGTCCATGATGTATGCAAGCTTGCGCATTAGTTTAGAATCAGGAGATATCCACTACTGGGAAAGTGAGGAAAGGAAAAAAAAAGATAATCAGATAAGCATGGTATTCTGGATGTGGCTTGAAAGACTTCAGCTGCTGCGGCGTATGCTGAAGGTATTTACTGCTTTTGTTGTGATAGTAAACCTTCACTTTCTTGACAGTGGACCAGGCCACCACTAGGTGGCATACTTGGAGCAACAGTCTATTTCACAAAGCTTACTGCTAAGAGTGGGAGCCCATAAATGCAGCTGTAACTGTAAAGAGTCATGTTTTCTTCAGATTCAGAAGATGAACTGTAAAACAACTGTAAAGCGGAGGAAATTACAGCAATAACAAAACACATCCTATAAAAATCAAATACTGACCAGCAGTAAGATTCCTTAAAAATCTATGTTACCTTTTGTTTTATATCAAACTGAAATTTGTTACCTAGAGGGAAACGGAGTTTTAAAATCCAAATGAAAAATAAGTTTAGATGAAAGTGGAAAAGATATTATATTTGTGATATGTGCTCCTATAAAAACATTTTTCATATTTTATCATTGAATAACCATGGGAAAAAGGCACTCAGGCTCCTGTGCTGAAAATTCAGTCATAGTTGATGTCTCTCACAGTGTGAAATGCAAACGTATGCAAGAGTATCGGTGAAACATTCTTAAATAATTTCATGTTAATCTTGTCAGTCTCAAGACCAGCCTTCTTCCTCTGAGAGGAAAGACATAACCTGCTAAACGTTTTCTTGAGGAATGATCTTTCTCTTTTATGAATGAGACTGTGTGTGTGTGTGTGTGTGTGTGTGTGTGTGTGTGTGTGTGTGTGTGTGTGTGTGTGTGTGAGTGTGTGTGTGTGTGGGGGGGGGGAGTTGGGTGGGGTGGAGGCAGGTATGAGGGTGAGATTTAGTAAACAGTGGTTTGTGCTAATTGAAAAGTCATATCTGTGACTGTCAATGTGGATGCATACAGCTTGTTATTTAAAGCAATACAACAGAAAGTGATCTGCTATTAGCAGTTGCGCACCACTAAAATACTTAAAACTGTTAAAAAACAGTGTATACTACATGTTTTCTGACTACAAATGGCACAATTGCTTGGCAAATAAGTGTCTCCAGTACAGATGCCATATTTGGTGACTGTTTTATTTAGAAGAGCCCATTGCTGTTTAGACATTTTAACTCTACACAAGATATAGAACAAAACAGTAAGGAACCTGGTAAACTGAATGATCAGTTTAAGACTCCAGGGCAATGAAGGACCTTAGTATAACTGCATTATGTTCATTTTAAGATTAGTCAGGAATATTTCAGCTTGATTTCAGCTATAGTAACCATTTGGAACTAAACAAAACAGGTGTGGATAATTGTTCTCTCATCACGTTTTGTTCCTTCTCTTGTGTTCTGACTTTGCACTCTGCCTGTCTCAATATTTGCTGTCAAGTAGTTAGACACAGGCTTTGGTTAAAAGCTTTAGGAGCACTGGGGTTGTGGTGCTACTGCAACTTCATCTTGGTGGCATTTAGGCACTGTCAAACCAAGAAATAGAAACATGGGGTAAGTGACAGAGGGGGAGTGATCAGTGAGAGATGCCTTGAATTCAAGTCTTTTTCAATGCGGTTCAATGTTATTGGATAATTTATTAGGCATATGTCTGTTTTCATTAACTCCAGTTTGTCAAGCTGCTATGTAGAATCTTAGAAGGCATATTCAGTCACTCAGGACCATTGCAGCAAACCTCCAGAACTAAGTTTCATTGCTCTGACCATTTCTTCTCCAGTCTTGTCCCCAAATTCTGAGAATCTCTCTCTCTTTCTCTGTTTTCATCTCGAAGACCTCTGTACTTTTCAGTCCCAAACAAAAGATCATCTTAAGTCATAAACAGAATGAAATTCTGCAGTCCATAAAAATCTTAAAATTCTAATAAGGGTTACAGTTTTCAGCTGTTTTTTTTTTTGCCATTTAATTCTTCTTACCTCCGTGTTCTGTTCTTAGTCTTTAAGCTTATCTCCATAAATTATTTGCTCAATTTTAATTGACTTTTTTAAAGAAATTGATTTTTAAACCTATAAGAGGCAATTTCATATAGCTAAACTTTAATGCAAGCTAAGTAAACTGATAGAAGTAATGTAAATCTGCTACTTTATTAGAAATGTGTAGGAAGTGCATAACATTCCACATTATAAAATATAATGTATATGAACTTTCTAAAAATGTTATAGCTATGCAAACATAATACTTTATCACATATGAAGGATATAACTTACCTTTGCTTATACTATTTATTGCCTCTGAGTCCAAGTAGTGAGTGAAAGGGGTCTCTGGACTAGTTCACCTACCTAGTTACCAAATAGTAACTAAATAAATTAATAAAATAATTTCTCTTCTTCAGGTTACATTACCTAAATTGCCTAAATTCTTCTGCTGCTTCAGAAACTCCTGTTTTTACTTACCTATATATGCTGAACTTTATAACATCGACATAAAATCCAATTAGGCTACATTCCCATCTGTAAATATGGGATATAATGGTCTTCATCTTACTTTTTGTTTGTTAGTAACTTTTTGTATATCACTAACCTCTACCTTGTATAATTCATTATACATAGTTGGCCTATGTTTGCTTGCTTTCTTTTTCACTTTATTTTTGTAACACAGCTTAACTGACCCTTATGTTTTTTTTTTAATTCTTGTTTATTACAAGTGTTTTTTTTTCTGTTTCAGGCTAAGACTAAAAACTGGTCCATGGGGCTTAATGTTCTACCCCATTACCAAACTCAGAATATAAATATATAAATTACTAAATAAACAAACAAAACAACACTTTTATAGAAGAAGACGCAGCCACATTTTGTGAGGCATAGCATTTTCAATGTTCATTTAAAAGTACATTTGCTTCTGTTAAAGGAAAGATTCTGACAAAGTCCTTTTGGTAACACTAAACACAGCAATCTGTCAAGGAAACACTAAAGAAAAGCAAGTAGTTACAGAGTTTATTTGATGAAAATAACGTCTAGTAGATGTTTTGACATAACAGACATAAAGAAATCGTCCTAAATACATGTGTGCTCCATTTTAAAGGACTTGTTCATTTATTCACGGAAATATGTCAGATCACATGTATTGCATGAAATAAAACTTTTAATTTACTTTAACCTACTTTGTCAAACTCTACAACTAATTTTTAACAACCTAATTTCAACAGGAAAACATGAAGAGCTATACAGTGGATTTTAGAAGGAGCTACCACATACAGTAAGCCCTGACATGAGTGACCAATCGCTCTTGATTGCCCTTTCTGATTCAGAGACAGGCCCATATGAGTGATTTTATATGGTCGGTAAAATCACCATGGTGGGCCTTCCCAGTGGGTATGTTAGATGGTAATGAATAATTCTGAGGGAGTGACTAATGCTAATTCACCATGTTCTCTCCCCCAGAAATATCTGAAAAAAGGAATTTACGCAGCTTAGTAATTAAAAAAATCCTCAGTCTATAGCCAGGTATGCTAATTAACATAGTCAAAGTGCTGTGTTTTCTCATTATATTTAAAAGGAAAGACCATGGTTCAGGTAAGGTTACGGAAGATCATTGCAGATGTAGTGGAAGGGGGTGTGAGTCTGTACATGTTTGCGCGCGTGTGTGTGTGTGTGTGTGTGTGTGTGTGTGTGTGTGTGTGTGTGTGTGTGTGTGTGCGCGTGTGTGTGTCTGTGTGTGTACGATTACAAATTTGTGAGGGAGTGACTGAGGGGGTTCCTGTGCCAACATGATACATGGGCTGCCACTGGTAATTACCCCTGACAAGAGTTGTTTAGCACTGGAAGTAATTTATGATTCATAGACATAAAAATTAGTTGATAATCATGTCTTCCTCATTGTGTCTAAACACATCTCTGAATTACATTCCCCATGACTGCATAAACTGACCTGACTACATTAACCACTTTTACAGCTGCAGGGTAATCTTTCTGAATGCTGCCAATTATGTTTTTGTAGAATCTTCATATATAATCTATTTACCTTGTCTTCCCAGTTTTAAATATCTCTCAACTGTCCATATTTTGAAGGAGCACTCCTAATTTGTTCTCAAACATTTGTTGTATGCCTCCTAAAATTGCACATCATTTTGAAAAGTTCTAAGTTAATATTGCCAGCATTTATAAGGTGTCTCAGATGTGGGGCCTTTTTCCTATTTTTTTATTTGTCCATAACTCTGAAGGTAAATGTTGAGAGGTATTGCAAAGGCTAGGCTGAACTGTATTGGTTTATGACATAGGTACAAACTCCCTGTATCCAGGTCAGTGGTGTAAACAGTGTGCATGTGAGCCCTTTGTTGTTAGTCAGAGGTTACACAGCCATTCATAGCTAGAGAAAATAGCCATACCATATCATCTGCACTCAAGGACTCCAGATGAGGAAAGAAATACAATTTTTATACTGCATGGCTTTTTAATCTTTGTTTTGTTGCAGACTATGCAATAGCAATTTCCAGACTTCAACATAAGTATATGGATAAGCTGTGTCAGATATAGCAAAGGAGAGGATGTCTGAGTATAAAAATGGAAAACATAATTTTCTGCAAAATTTTAGATATCTGCTTACTGTCCTTCTAATACAGGCCTTTTCCACTTTTAGTGATCTGCATTCTACAGGTGTTATCTCCCGTGCATTAGACACCCATGTGTGACTTGCCATGGAATAATTAGATCAGACTTCAGACGTCTTCTGTAGGGCAGTGGTTACTCTTGGAATTTTCTCTTCTGATATCTAAGGCTCAAACCATTTATGAATTTTCTCTCATCTTTATACTTACTGTGCCTATTTGTGAGCCCCAGAATAAAAAAAAAAATGAAATAACAGTGAAATTAAAGGAGGATAGCAAATGCTGACAACCTCTACTGCCATTTGAAGTTATTTTTTTACATGATGGATAAGTCCCCTTTCACCCCCCAAGTATGGGTGGCTACACCCTCCACACCACGCCTGCTTATTAAGTAATGCTGAGATGGCCATTCCTCAGAGAATAAGGAATATACCCTGAGATATAGCTGTCTCAGACGGTGTATGTAAGTCTGTTTTCTCACATTTAGTCTTGTTATTCTGGGACTTGTGCTTAAGTGTCTGAGAATATAAAACTGCTGACTGCTGGAACATATCATGATATGGTGCATGCATCTGTTGTTAATAATGCACTGGGTTAATACAGCATACCAAACTTCTGCAACCCCCCCACCCCACCCCCCACCACACACAGTTCTTTGCCACATACAGTTCAGATCTTAAGCCTAATGTTTTTATGGAAAACTTGCTTTATTCACTGCTAAAGAAGCTGAAACCTTCCAAGTGGTCTTACACTAAGCATCTCATGAGCCAGGACCACATTGATATTGTCTTCCAGCCATCAGCTCGCTGCAATCTACTGGCTGATTTGTTTTTCTCAGAGTGAAAGCTATTCTTGATCCATTTTTTTCATGAGAGGTGAGAGCCCACAGTTTGCAGAGCCATCACTTTGGCAGTTATCAGGACATTTTCTGCCTATACTTTAACCTTGCCCATGATGGCTGACATGAATGCTTGCATCATTCCTGAAGGACCAGCTTTGCCATTTTCCAATGTGCACTGACTTAAGACACACACACACACACACACACACACACACACACACACACACACACACACACACACACACACACACACACACACACACACACACTCACACACACACTCGCTATAGAGGAATACCTTCAGCAGCTTGGCTGGACGAATCTCACATACCTGGTTGCAGGCCTCTGTTTGCATAGTAGCAATTGGCCATCTGGACCCACTGATCCCTCTTCCCTGGATGGTTATACTGGCATCAGCTGCTCACTTCTACCCTCCCTCATCTGGCTTTTCCAGCACCCAGACACTACTCAAACTTGTGTTGTCTAGGGCATAATCAGGACTTTATCCTTCAATGCTACAGATCCAAGGCCGATATTGTCTTTACTTTTAATTTGAGCAGAAATTTATCCTTGTTCTTAACTGTTTGCTATGTACTACAACCTGTCATCATGTCCTCGAGTGTTGGAACATATCCTTAGGATGAATGCAAGTATGTAAATTTATGGTCTGGTAACAGAGCTTTAACCCAGCCACCTGTAAATAAAGACAGGAAATGTTCAAGCCCTAACTCGGGTTTTTTAAAGATGTCAACTGTAAAAGGCAGCCAGAGCTGGAATGAATTGTTAAGTGCCTCAGATTATTCCATTTTAGAGCCACAGTAAAGGCTGAGATGAAGTGTGTAAGAGGCAGATGTTACTTACATCCATGTCCTGAAAAGTTTGCACAAAACCTCAACACTCAAAATAACTTCCTTGGCTAGGAAGGATTTGAGTTCTTATCCATCTTCAGCTGATGGTGAAACCTCTATAAGAAGTGTACCCCCAGATCTTAAACTGTGGCTTTATCCTGGGATGTTTGCAACAGCTATCCAATTGCTTAGAATCTGAACCAAATTGATGTCTGGTATAGATTCATAAGTTAGTATTAGAAATACTATTAAAGGCCATTTTTAGCCTAGCCAATTATCCCAATTAGTGCTTAAACTTACCCTATCCTGTTAGAGTTTAGATCCACCTAACGCTTTCCAAGATCAATATTTATATATGACTCTAGTAATAATACTACATCAAAACATAAATATTTGAAGGTGAACCATGTGTTGGTATGAAGTTGTTAGGAGCTGCCTCTGCCCATTAATAGTGTGTGTGTTGGGGGGGCTCTCAGTGGTAAACTTCCCCTTTCCCATCCAGAGATCCAAGTTACATTTGAATGTGGTCAGGGATGAGATTTATTTCTTGTGGATGGAGAGTCTGTTCCAGAGAAATGGTACGCTCTACAAGATATACCTCTCCCTCCAAACCATTCTGTTGACATTGCAAAAGAGGTTTAGGCCCCTGGATCATGTATTTTTGATACCATTTAACTTGCAGATGGGAATTACTCTCACTCATTGTATGGGATCACAGTGACTGGTACAGGTGCTGGGTGCACTCTGTGCAGGTTGCTCTCACTCATTGTATGGGATCACAATGAATGGTACAGGTGCTGGGTGCACTCTGTGCAGGTTGTTCTCACTCACTGTATGGGATCACAGTGAATGGTACAGGTACTGGGTGCACTCTGTGCGGGTTGTTCTAACTCACTGTATGGGATCACTGTGAATGGTACAGGTGCTGGGTGCACTCTGTGCCGGTTGCTCTCACTCATTGTATGGGATCACAGTGAATGGTACAGGTGCTGGGTGCACTCTGTGCCGGTTGCTCTCACTCATTGTATGGGATCACAGTGAATGGTACAGGTGCTGGGTGCACTCTGTGCAGGTTGCTCTCACTCATTGTATGGGATCACAATGAATGGTACAGGTGCTGGGTGCACTCTGTGCAGGTTGTTCTCACTCACTGTATGGGATCACAGTGAATGGTACAGGTGCTGGGTGCACTCTGTGCCGGTTGCTTTCTCTCTTTGTATGGGATCACAGTGAATGGTACAGGTGCTGGGTGCACTCTGTGCGGGTTGTTCTAACTCACTGTATGGGATCACTGTGAATGGTACAGGTGCTGGGTGCACTCTGTGCCGGTTGCTCTCACTCATTGTATGGGATCACAGTGAATGGTACAGGTGCTGGGTGCACTCTGTGCAGGTTGTTCTCACTCACTGTATGGGATCAATGTGAATGGTACAGGTGTTGGGTGCACTCTGTGCTGCTTGCTCTCACTCATTGTATGGGATCACAATGAATGGTACAGGTGCTTGGTGCACTCTGTGCAGGTTGTTCTCACTCATTGCATGGGATCACAGTGAATAGTATATGTGCTGAGTGCACTCTGTGCAGGTTGTTCTCGCTCATTGTATGGGATCACTATGAATGGTATATGTGCTGAGTGCACTCTCTGCAGGTTGTTGTCGCTCATTGTATGGGATCACTATGAATGGAACAGGTACTGGGTGCATTCTGTGCAGGTTGTTCTTGTTCATTGTATGGGATCACAGTAAATGGTGCAAGTGCTGGGTTCACTCCTCTAATATGATTCATAACACATGTTGTACAATGCAGAAGATAAACATTCAGCTGAGCAGGAGAATGACAAAATTCAGAAGTGTGCCAAGATGGGGATATTATAATGGGTCTAGGACTATTCACTGAAAGCACATTTCACTGAAACTCAAATGACTGTGCACAAATCACTGAAAGCACAATTCACTGAAATTTATATATGGCCTTTTCCCCACTGCGACCCTGGAGTTAGTATATATAGTAAGGGGGGGTATGCCCCCCCCATAGTTTGGATATATATTAAGTTTAGAAAAGAGTAATTTATTGAAATTGCAAATATCCATGTCTATAGTTCAAAATATTTAAAATAGGTGGGGGGGCTACACCTCCCACACCACCCAATGTGGGGGGCAGTGCCCCAACACCCCCCTTACTATATATTCTAACTCCAGGGTCACACTACAGTGGGGAAAAGGCCATATATAACTTTCAATGAAATGTGTTTCAGTGAATTGTGTTTTCAGTGAAATGAGCTTTCAGTGATTTGTGCACAATCATTTGAGTTTCAGTGAAATGTGCTTTCAGTGATTTGTGCACAGTCATTTGAGTTTCAGTGAAAAGTGCTTTCAGTGAATAGTCCTAGACCCATTATAATAAGAAATTCTAACAATTACATCAAAGTTTTCCTCGATGACCAAGTGATACAGTGTACAGCTATACCATAACAAGGATACTATCAGCTTCATTCATGAATATATTTTTTTCCCAACATAAATTTTCTCTTTATTTTTTTATGCTGCCATGTCTGCTGACTATGAATCCTCTGCCTTAGCTGCCCTTTCATTTCTCTATGGGGCTAGAGTCATTGGAGTCCATTTGTTACCCTACTGAGTGACAGTTACCTGAGGTACAGCCATCAGTTAACCAACTGCGAGAGGAGTTTCTCTCCTTTTTCACTTTACATAACTCCTTCCTTGACTGGTAACATAAATACCCATTTCACTGTGAAAGCCATCTATGCTTCCATGTTTGAGTTGATTTGGTCAAATGTTCAGAATTTTGAATGTTCTTTTGCCAGCTTAAGAGACTGAATTCTCTTAATGTCACTGCGGTATAGCGGAGAGTGAGGATTTGCCCTTTCTCCACTGTTGTGTGATCTCGGATTTGGTATATGTAATCAGCTTCTCTGCATAAAATTGTTTTTATTAATTTTCCTATTAATTTTCATTTCAATCTTTTGAAATCTATTATTTAGTATTCGCTGTTTGGGCTGTTCAACATTTCTTTAGGTAAACACTCACATACATGCACCTTCTAAGGGCTTCTGGCAATGAACCAGGACCATTTAACCTACACATTTTACACTGCATGCAAATAACAGATACTAATAAAGTTACTCTCTAGTAATAAATAATTACATGGTGATACCACATTAAAATTTAATAGCATCACAAATCAATTACTGAGCCATTAGAAGTTTCAAGCATTCGATTTTTTTTTCAGATTGCATTAAATGTTTTCTGGTGATATGCAATCATTTTGAATGAATAAATGAGCAATAAGCTTTGAATCTGTTATCTGTGACAGTGGCAATAGTTCAACATGCACCATGCTTTGTGAATTATGAACTACCTTTTCCATTCCATAACTCACCTTCAGTCTGTTCCATGTATACAGCACTAAATTAATAATTATTTATTATTTATTTATTTTACATTTGTTTACCGGGTAAGTCCGGCTGGACACATGTCCTTTTTCAGCAGAGGCCCAGGGAGAAAAGCTCCAGTTAATACATTTACATAACAAATATTAATAGCATCAAGAATGGTGGTAATACATATCAAAGTTATACATATCATGGTGGCATTGGTAGTGGTTGCATTACACAACATAATTGTGTCTAAAATACATCAATAGAGTATAAGAAAGCAGTAGTTTGTAGTTTATAGGTGTATGTAATTTATAATAATTATACTTTAACTAAGCACATATTACCCTGCAACCTAATTATGCAAAAAAAATGGAGGTTTAGACAGCATGAGAAACAAAGAGATGTGTCAGATGAGGATGGCCAGAAACATAGTTATTGTACTATAGTAAGATAGGAGCAGAACATTGAATTAAAGAGTTGGAAACATAGCTGAACAAAATAAAGATTCTGCTTCCTAAAGTTGCTTTTACATATTATGGCATATGGCAATTCTATTCAAACTAAATTTTTGTTTTGACTACGCTTGAACAGTTACCCAGCAGATGGTATTCTGCCAGACATTGTTACAGAATAGAATAATCTTGACAGCACTGTCATATGTCTGTAGGTTGACCACTTACACATGTTGTTTATTTGTTAGGAATGAGCTTATCAATGTCCAGGAGGATTACTAGCTAGTTGTTAGGACTTCTACTAGAAGGCCGGAACAATTTACTGACCAGCTAGGTGTGTGGATGTTTCTCCAGTGAATGCTATATCAATCAAATTGCTACCAATTTTATAAGACAGAGCAGCCATGAGCTTGATATAACAATGGCATTGCAATAAGGCTATAATGGTTTCCTTCCTTGAAATCAAGGGCTGCCTTCATTCTAGGCCAAGTTGCAGGTTAACATGCAGCACCAACTATTCATTTACAAAGGCATTCAAAATTATATAATCCAGTTGTAACTGTAACAGATCTATAATGTGTTGCAAATTTTTTTAACGTTGGTGTTGCTGCAGTACATCTTCTCAAGTTACACTGAACTGTCACTCATTTTGTACACAGCCGCAGTCACATTTGGCAATTCACAAGCTTTGCAGTTTGTAATATAATGTCTTAACTCATTACAGCCGAGTGCCACCTCAAGGTGTTTCTGTAGTTGCATCCTACTGACATTGCTAGGCTCAAATATTGCTTGTTCATTTTTGCATTAATAATTCCAAAACCATGCTACATACAAAGTATTTAAAAAAAATAATCATAAACCATACAAAATGGCAAACATAACTTTATTGATATCTGACCTAGTGCAGGTAAAGAGATATTAATTGCTGTTCATAAAATATTTATTTATATTGTTATAAATGTCAAGTTTTTCTAAATACCTCAGCAACCAAGTAACACAGAATTGCTTAGACACATATTAAAGCTCTCAGCTGGATAAATAAAATGCTGCTGACAGTATGTTTGCAAGTTGATTGGTTGTTAAGATATTGTAAGTTGTTTATAAGATATTACAAACTTAACAGTTATTGTTTTTACTGTTATTTATAAAATTCAGTTCAGGAGCTAGAGCCTCAAGCATACCACCACTAAAAAGTAATTTGTGCTGAAGAGTTTTCCATTTACACTTCTTTAGTAACCTCTGTGATTCCAGAGATATAAACATTTGTTTGAATTGTGAGGACATAATTTGATTCGATCAAAAAGCTTAGGCTCTGCCCATTGGAAGTTACAGTGCAAACTTCCAGAGCTCCATTGGTGGGAATGAGTTAAACCTAAATACACGGGAGAAAGCAATATTCCATAAATCTTCTCGGTGTAAAATAGCCCACTGAATAATGCTTTTTTGAATAAGTGAAAAAAATCACAATACACTCTGTATACTACAGATCTCCTCACTGCTAATCACTGTTTCTAAGCAATCCTTGAGAAATGCAACTACATAGCAGTAAATGTTGAAATGTAAAACTCAAAGTGATGAACAGAAAAGTAGAGTTGTGTAAGAACTTAACATAACAGTACAAGTCCAACGGATCACTGTTGCAGTGTTACTAACAAGTGGGCTATCCTGGCCAGAATAGTTATATGTTTGGCCTTCATCCCAAAACCTGGGCTTCCTCCCCCAAAGTAGTATGTCTGATGCATGACCTCAGCTCCAACGTACACTAGGGTACATACATGACATACAGATGCAAACGATTTTAGGACTTTCTTGCCCCAGGCAATAACTGAAACAGACGAAAAGGTAACTATATAAATATTTACAAATTATAGAAGAAGTGGGAAAAAGAAACAAATAAGCCATCTCAACCATAAGAATGGGTGAAGGGGAAGGGCTGGAATACTGCAGCAGTATCAGTCAGACATCTACTGTTATGGTAGGTTCTTACACAACTGTACTATGTCCTTCCTTGATCACTGTTGCAGTATTAATAACCCAGGGGAGATTCCTAGAGCTAACTAATAAGAAAGGGTGGAAGAAGACTGAAAAAGGGAGTGGTCCAAAAGTGCTAACAAAATTGAACAAACACCTATGTTCTAGTTTTGGGAAACACATCAATCTTATAATGCTTAGTAAAAGTATGAACCAAGTGGCTGCTTCAAGAATAAATTTTAAGTTCAAATCTTTTAAGAAAATTCTTGAAGGTGCAGAACATCTAGTGGAATAGGTCTTTACAAGACAGAAGAGCTGCTTACCATGAGAACAACAACATCAGGAAATAGCCATAGAAATCCAAGTAGAAATAGTTTCCTTGGAAACAGGAGTACTGAGACTGATTTCTGTCCCGAAAGGAGACAAAAAGCTAATGTGACTTCCGGATGCACCTTCCTTTTACCAAATACATTCTGTGCTGCCTATAAACACCCTGAGAACGAAGGAGTCTCCCCCAGAATTCATTGTTAAGAAGAAAAGGAAAGAAGGTAAATGGTCTGATTTAAAGAAAGCATGGTCACCTTAGGCATAAACGAAAGATTTGCACAAAGAGTAACCTTATCTCTATCCTTATGCAAAACAAGGAATGGAGGAATAGCCATCATGGCTTGCAACTTAGAAACCCTCTTAGCCAGTCGGTGCAGCCAAAAGCTCTGTTTTCCATGTATACAACTTAAGAAAAGCAGAAGTATCTGCAGAACATAGTTCAATCCCCAAGAGAAAGAACTCATCTTTCCTTGGGGTCTAATATGAAGGACACTTTTCAGAAATTGTTTCACTTCAAATCTGGATGAAAGAGGGGGATCCAGAGAAAGAAAAGCAGAAATGGCTGACATACATAAGAATATGAACATAAGAAGGTTAAAAAAAGAATATAAAAAGTTAACCTTTTTAATTGGCTTTTTAGTGAATTCTTAATTGGATGATTATTTAATTGATTAAATGCATGTATTTAAGTGTATGCTTACTAGCAGAAAGATGTACTCTGAAAAGTCTTTTCTGAAAGTCGAGGTCCCAGAGAAGTATTATTTGTTCTTAATGGTATAAGAGTTTGAAGTTTTGCTGTTAACTTTTACTGCAGAAGTTATTTTTTATATTTTAATAAATCAGTCTGTGTACTAAACTGAGTGAATTCATCTGGCCTGGAACTTGTGGTGT
Organism: Protopterus annectens; assembly: GCF_019279795.1. NCBI lineage: Eukaryota > Metazoa > Chordata > Ceratodontiformes > Protopteridae > Protopterus > Protopterus annectens. The sequence continues at coordinate 1,418,257,985 of NC_056725.1, forward strand.
GAGGTCTGGTCTGTTCTACAGTGTGGTGCTTTATTTATGGCCAGTGAATCGTTTGTGAGACTGCCAAGACTGTGTAGAGAACTGGAAATGGATTCCAGTCAAAGAACTTTGGATAATCTTTTAAATTCCTCCCAGCCAAGATAAGGAGGGGGTCAGGGTTCGTTAACCCATGGCAATGATGGTTCTGCTCTAAATCTAGAGTTTGCTACCAGTATATACTTCAGGTGGGATGAGAACAGGCAGAAAAGGTCAGTGAATCCATTCTCAACAGTTGGTAAGAAAACTAATGTTTCTGTAATACCTGAAGTGCAAGATTTATTAGAACAAGCAGAGAGACTGATTTTTAAAGAGACGTCTGTTTTCTTTCAACTTACAGAGTCTCAATAGATACCAAAAACTAGATATAACACCTAGAGGCTTAAGAGACTTTTGTAATCCCTCTACACCATTTGATTTGACCAGTGAAGCTGACATAGCATTTCATGAACACTGGGTGGCAGCAGCGCTCTGATGTAGTGCTGAGTGGGTCAGCATTTTGGTGGAGAGAGACATGCTGAAAAGAGCTAAGCTGAAATCTGAAATCAAATAAGCCTGTTCAAATATTGCAAGCAAGATCAGTCAGGAAGCCTTTGAATGCTATTTACAGAGTGTCAATGATAAATTGTTGACTTACGAAAAAGAGCTTATTGATCGTAAAAAGAAAAAAACTGTTGAGAGACATTCGGGATTACAAATGCAAGCAAGCATTCGTTTCTTCTTCTGGAACTAACAAAAAGCAGCATGTTAGGTTCCAGGACGGGAAGGAGGTAACTGAACGATCTGTGAATTATTACACATTGGCTGAAAGTGGAGCCTCATCAGCGAAAGATGAAGGGAAAGAATGGGAAGACTACCCACGGCTCCCAAAGGGACAGAATCTGGGGTATCTAAACAGAAATTGTCATGACCAACCTGGGTTACAACAAGGGAATAAGAAGAGAAATTGGCAGGATCAACAGCGTGGTGCCGGATATAATTTCCGTAACCACAAACGGGGAAAATGGACATAATAAAATGGGACTCTAATAAAACAAATGTGAGTGGTTTGAATATATTGTAAATTTGTCTGCATGCATTATTAGTAATGTAGAAAAAAATGTTTTACATATGGGTTTGAAATTTATCCCAACTTCTCTTCCCAGAATATATGAGTTAAAGGGGGAAGTATGGTACATTTAATAGATTTCTTTGGAAATCAAACAAAACGTTTAGAAACAGATGTGAACAATGTACGTTTTGTAGATGCTGCAAGTAATGAAGAGAGTGCTTCTTCTTGTAATTCTGACTTGGAATGCAATGCTTGTAGTAATTTCGAAACTAGTTTCTTATAAAAGCAAATATATGCCTCCTTTCAAGTGTGATAAAATTGAAATGTTTCATCATATGTTAAATTATGCAATAGAGCAAGAGTGCAAAAAGTTTTTTAGAAGTGAAATTCAATGTAATATGACACAAAAAGAATGGACCACTTTATAAAAAGTTTAAGGGAAAGAAAGGAACTCATATTTAAGCCTGCAGATTAGGGGGGACAACTAGTAGTAATGCACTACACACAATATGTAAATATGTGTTTACAGCATTTAGAAAATTACAAAATCTATGAAAAAGTAGGTTTCTTAACTTATCAGGAGATGGTCAAGAACTATGAAGAATTAATACATAAAGGAGTTAGACTAAATTATTTTAGCCATGGAGATGCTAAAAATAAGTTCTTGAATAAAAACAGCGAGTTGGCAAAGTTTTATTTTGTGTGCCTAAAATACATAAAAGCATGGTTAATCCTCCAGGTCAGCCCATTGTATCTGCTTGCAATTATGTAACCCATAAAATGGGATGTTTTTTCCATCAATTCTTGTTAAAAAAGGTGATACAATTATCTTCATATATCAAAGACTGTTTTGATTTTGTTGGATAAAGTAAAGAAAAGAACATGGCAGAAGAACATGTTTTTTTATAGTGATAGATGTAGTCAGCCTATACACTAGCATTAAACATAGTGATGGCATAGAAGCTATAGATTTTTTCTAGGGAAGAGCCCCAGTACACAGTATATCATAGAATTGACATTGTTCTGTTTGGAAAATAATATATTTGAATTTGATGGCTCTCTGTATCATCAGAAGTGTGGGACAGCTATGGGGGCAGCTTTTACCCCCACATATACTAACTTATCCATGGGTCTCTATGAAAATTTATATGTGTATAGGAAGGACTTTTTTAGAAAACATGTTTATTTTTATAGATACATTGCTGATTTGATTTTTGTTTGCAAGGGGGGTTATGGAGAAGTGGAAAAGTTTGTTCAAGAACTACAAGTGAATAGGTTTGAGATCAAGTTTGATGGGTTACAAAAAGGAAAGACAGTAAATTATCTGGATATTACAATAGAAGGACAAGAAGATGGTAAACTTAAAACTAAAATATTTAGAAAGATGGGACAAAGCTTTATGTTGCATGGAACTAGTTGTCACCCCCATACTATTTCTTCAATTCCTTATAGGGAAATGGTTGAGGTTAAACGTTTATGCAGTGACAGGAAGAAATGTGAGAAGAAAGTTCAAAATACAGCTAACATGTTTATAGAAAGTGGCTATGAGCCAGAGAAAGTATGGTTGGGGTATAATAAAGTAATGAATAAAAAAGTGAATAAAGCACAGAACATAATGCAGAAAAAGAATGTAGAGGAAAAAGAATGTGAGTTATATTTTGTGTCTAAGTATACTCTTTTTTCTAATATTTTAGAGAAAATAGTTAGGTATTATTGGTCTTGTATACAGAAAGAAAAATCCTGCCTAAAAAATGTCAAACTTTGTTTTTCATATAAAAGAAGCAGGAGTCTTAAAGACATGTTAGTACATGGAAAATATGAGAGACCAAAAAATATAGAAAATAATACAGTGAGATATGGAACTTTTCCATGTGACAATTGCACAGTATGGAAACATATATTGGATAGTTTTGAAAGTATTAATAGAAAAAAAAATGACAGAAGAGACAGCTTCACTTACAATAGTGAAAAGTTTATATATAGTTTAAAATGTCCCTGTGGATTATTTTATATTGGGGAAAGCAAGAGAAGTTTTGTTGTAAGATTAAAAGAGCACATACGGGACATCAAGAAGCAAAGATTTCAGAGTCCTGTAGATAGAACACCATAATGGAGACCCACAGGGGTTACAGGCAACTGTTTTGGAACAAGTGAATACTAGGTTTAGCACTGATGAAAAAATTAAGGAACACTTAAGAAGGAAGGAAGCAATATTTGTTTTAAAATATGATACAATGTTTCCAAGAGGTTTGACTAGGGAATTCTCTTGGAAGCATTTAATATAAGAAGGCTAAAAAAATAATATTAAAAGTTAATCTTTTAGTTGTTTTTTTAGTGAATTCTTAATTGGATGATTATTTAATTAATTAAATGGATGTATTTAAGTGTATGCTTTCTATCAGAAAGATGTACTCTGAAAAGACTTTTCTGAAAGCCAAGGCACCAGAGAAGTGTTATTTGTTCTTAATGGTATAAGAGTTTGAAGTTTTGCTGTTAACTTTTACTGCAGAATTTATTTTTTTATTTTACTAAATCAGTCTGTGAACTAAACTGAGTGAATTCATCTGGCCTGGAACTTGTGGTGTGAGGTCTGGTCTGTTCTACAGTGTGGTGCTTTATTTATACATAAGAATATGCTAAACCAGCACTGAGCAATTCACACAAATAAAACAGAATGTTAGGGATGCCCATTTGATAAGGGTCCTGATACTGACTACAGCACCAAGGATAAAAATCTCTTCCACTTAGAAACTTAGAATTTAGAAAGATTTTCTATTATTTAGTTTTCTAGCTTCTTGTAGAACCTTGAGTACATCCTCAAAATTGCTGTCTAAAAGAAATTAAAACTCTACTATCCAAAGAATCAGTGTCAATGTCTACAGATTTGGCTTGATTAATGATGTTGCATTACATTGTTTTGTGTGAGGCGGTCCAACCTGTGAAGTAATTTTTGATGATTGTCCCTGGCCAGATGAAACAGAAAGGGGAACCAGTGCTGCCTGGGCCAAAAGGGTGTCACCAACAAGATTCTTGGCTTGTCCTTATGAATCTCCAGAAGAACTTTTGAAATTAAGGGAATTGAAGAAAACATATAAAGGAACTTTCCCTCTCATGAAAATATCATGGCGTCCATTCTCCATACTTGATAAGCATGGTATCCTTGAGCAAAACAGCTTAAGCTGCCTGTTGTGAAAGCTGGCAAACTGACCTATTTGTGGAATACCCCATTGATGGACAATATCCAGAAAGACCTCCCTGTTCAACACCCATTTGTGATGGTCTTATCTGGTTCTGCTCAAAAGATCTCCTACTGTGTTTATCCCTGAGAATATAAATTTAACTTGGAGGCAAAGTTTTTATTGATTTGCTGTCTTCCAAGCTATAAGGGTTAATTTGCAAAGGCAAGAGGATGTGGAGCACCTTGCTTGTTGTATTGTTTGTGAAAATCTTCAGAGAATCTGGAATGCAGAGATGATGGAGAGACTTAAGAGCTATAATAAGCACTCTCATCTTCTTTCAGTTGATGTGTCCCTTTCATTCTCTCTCTTTCTCTTTCACTGTCTCCATGTGACCAGACCTCTTGAACCCTGATGCCCTTGGAACAAGCATTCTGTGCCAGATCTAAAGCATCTGTGAAAAGATCTTGGCAAGGAATGAGAAGCAGAAGACGAATCTCTAGGTTTAAGGACACCTATCATTTAACCAAATGGACTCTTTTTTTATAAAGGACAGAAGGGGAAGTTTGAAAGTCAGGGGATGACAATGTTGAGACAAAACCAATATTAGATACCATTGCAAGAATTTTCATATGCATTCTGGCTATTGGAATCATTGGAATCATAGAAGCCATGTAACCAAGATCTCTGGGAAACTCCCCTGCTGTTATCATTTCCCAAAACCGAATGGTCAGAAAGTAGTTCAGCTCGTCTTCTGAACAAAAAAAAACATCATTAACATAATATTGACTCTGCAACCCAGGAATATCTGAACTTGGAATGGAATCAAGCAAGATTTCTTTATGTTCAAAGTGAACTCCGACCTGGCCAGAAGGTCCATTAAAAATGTAAATGAGTCATAAGAATTTCCTGGTAAGTAGTCTGAAGAAGTGAGTCCAGATAAGGAAAAATATGAATTGCTTGAATCCTGCAAAAAATGCAATTGCAGGGACTAGACACTTTGTGAACACCCTCGGGGCAGTAGAAATACCAAAGGGTAAAGCAGAAATCTGAAAGTGATATGAAGAAGCACTAAACAGTCAGCATTTTCTGAAAAGGGAATGAATATGAGTGTGAAGCTAAGCATCCCTAAAATCCAATGTTGCCATATAAGCCTGCAGAGTCAAGAGGGGAAGCAAAGACTTAATGGACAACATTTTGAAACATGAAACTTTCAGGAATGTGTTGGGGAAAGAGAGAGAGATCTGAAGTTGGCCTCCATGTTCCCTCCCTCCTTGGAATCAGAAACATCCTGGTATAAAAAACATTCCTTTGTAAATGTGCAGGAACTAGTTCTATGGTAAGAAGGTCTTGCAGAAGAGGCAGAATAAGATGGAGGAAGCTGATGTATCCCTGAAAGATGAGAATGATCCAAGACATTTTGGATTTTTGAATAATGACAAAACCCATTTGTCTGAGAGGATCATCTGCCAAACTGTTAGGCAAGGGAAAGCCTCTGAGATAAAAGAATCTTGGAAAAGCTGAGGTGGGAATCAACTTGACAGGAGGAGACAAATAGAAGAGAAGTGACAACATAAAAGTAGGGTTTAGAACTCATAGAAGTAGACTGAAACTTCTCTTGAAATCTTTGCTGAGTTCTCTTATATTTTGAGAAGCTTTAAGATCTGTACAATGAAATGGGCAGGTTTTGAATGATAATTTCATAACTTTACCCTTTTCTTACAAAGAATTGGAAAGCTCAGCAGCTGCAGAACCAAAAAGATGATACCTATTCAAGGGAGACTCCAACAATCTTTTCTTAACATCTTCAGGCAAAGGCTGAAGACTGAGCCAGGAACATCTTCAAAGTATCAATCCAGTGGTAACAGCCCAGGAAGGGGCATCTGCAACATCATAACTACATTTAATGGAGTGTCTAGCCACATGAGTAGCAGAATTTAACAGTGAGGCAGTAGAAGACTTTGCCTTTGAATCATCAAAGCCAGAGATCACCTGCCCAAATTGCCTAAAATAGACAAAAGGTACCTAACTATATGGGTTTGATAATTAATGTCTCTAACAGCTAAAATGGCAGAAGTATGGACTTGTCTGTCATGTCTGTCAAATGCTTGACTATCCTTATCAGTAGGCAAAACATCAGAAGAAAATGAATCTTAGAAGGCTTTTCAGTGGAAATAGTAATAACAGAGGGATCTGAAATCAGATTCTTGCACAGGAACGTCACGAAGTCTAGTACCTTGTAAAATCTGTCAGGCTTTTTAGGATCTGGAGGTTAACACTGAGGATTAAAAGAAGTAGTAGAGAAAGTGTCCAGGAATTGTTCCAGCAAAGAGGGAATCTCAGAAGGCCTAGGCACACCCATTTCCAAAAGAGCATGGTAAATCTTTTGAATGTCTGACAATTGAGAGCCTTCCCACTGAAAATGCTGCATAATTTTGACAATGAAATCCCTAAAGGAAAGTTCTTCCAAAGGGGAGGCAGGAAATAAAGAATTTTCATGAGAAGCAAAGACAGAGGGCATAAGGATTTGGGATGAATAAGTAGAGAATCACTCACATCCAAAGTAGAATTCTTTTCATACTCAGAATCGTCCCTAGACCTTTTAACAGGTGGAAGAAGAAGAAAGGGGTGAGGCAAATAGCACCAAAAAATGGAGACTTAAGAGACATAACAGCCTTAAAGAGTCCCTGTGTGAAATCCTGGCACTCTTGCTATGAATCCCTCATGGAAGTAGGAGAAACTGTATGCTTTGTCTTTTGTTTCTTTTTAGCCCCCACATCTGCCTTTGTCAAATGTGGTGTCCCTGAGCCCTGACACACCTCAGTCAAAGTACCTGGAATTTCTTTCCTAACCAAGATTTGAAGTAGGCTGTCCAGTCCTTCTGAAATCACCAGCCATAGTTCCCCCTTCTCAGCCAAAGTGGATGTTTGGTCAGAGGTGATGGACATGCAAATAGGCTGTGCTATAGCCTCTTCCACTGGGGTCATGATGGTGGGAGCAGCAACGATAACTGAAGCAGCTGGACATTCCATGGACTCCTCAAAAGACACAACAGAAATGTCTAGTTCCAACACAGCTGCAAGAAGAAGTCTTCACTCTAAACTTCTTAGACTACTTCAACTTTGAAGGGATGCCAATGGTCAAGGGCTCAGATGCCATCATACCCTACACAAGAGCCTTAAGCTTCTGATTTTCTGATGAATTGTCAGTGAAGAGAGATAACTATGCATGCCTTTAGGACAAATGCCTGACAAATAGAGCAATCTCTCTGCTCAGTACCCAGAGTAAACATTTAGAATGGTGATCTCTGTGAGGCATCTGTCTCCCACAATCATATTTCCCCTCTTTTCAATGACATATACAAGAATGTAAGTAATACAACAAAGAGAAAGATGAGAGTTCCTAACAGGGATACTTATCCACTGAATGGCAAAGGAAGAGGCATGAATCTGAATCATACAGCTGATCAACCAACCAATATTGAAGTGAAAGTTCAGGACTTGGCTGACAGCAAGAACATTCTGAAGTAGTTAATGTTTGTACATCGTATGTGCACCCTAGCATATGTCTGAGCTGAGGACATATGTCAGACATACAGCATAAGGGGAGATGAGCCAGGCTTTGGCATGCTGGCTGTATGTGCATCTATCCTTGGCAAGATTTCTCATGGATTACTAATACTGGACAAGTGATTAAGGAAGGATATCACATTGTATATTACCTGCTCCACACCTGGATAGTGAGTACAAGGGACATATTTACAGAAGTGTAGCGCTACTGCCTGTTTGCGAAGACAAGGAATATAACCTCCACTGAGAGTTCACTTAAAAAGTGTAGATAGTGAATAGACAAGTGAGCTGGGAGTTAGTAAAGTGTTGAATTTAGTCAGCAGCATTCAGACCATATGGCTAGATGTACAGTAGATTGTAAAGGCAGTGGTTTTAGTCAGAAAGAAGAGTTTTTGGATTCACTTAGATTTTTCTCAGAACTGACTTGCTGCTGTGTAAGTAAGAGTGATTGCACTGTATCTCAGAACTTCCATGATAATTTATTTAGCAATGTCTGAGAATGAAGAATAGGGCAACCATTGTGGGTTCATGTTCTGCCTCCTGAAATTGGTTGTTTAATGTCAATCCAAAACCATTTAGACTGTTTAGGATACACTGCTGAAGTGAGCTGATATATTGTAGTGAATATAGCATACGTTTGCAAAAATGTGAAGATCGTCTGAAACTAAGAAGTCTGACCTCCATTTCATCTGTTCAGTAAGCTTCCCATAGTTGATTATGTTGTGCCATTGCATTATTAACTGCTGAAATCAAACCAAGAAGAGAATGACTGATGGTTCTTTTGATATGGTTAGTTGGATGGACCTGATGATGTGCAGGAGTACAGTGTTTACAAGAGGTTATAGGTTCAATGAGAGACTGAATTAAGACTAATGGCCATAGTTAGTGTCACTGATTATGTGCTTTTTTGTATGTTGAAACATATGAGGAAGCAAGGTTATCTAATGGAGGGGTAGGTACTAATGTCAATCTCTGAAACATAATTTACTTTTTTAATGATGGATTTCATTGAAAAAAGACAAATAAACATTGGAAATATTTGTGTGTGGATGAGCAAGTTCCAGCTGATTCCTGAAATGGATACCTGGGTCACCATACTGCAGCATGTTTATTCTAATCCTAAGGTCTCGCCTTCTTAGTAAAAAGAATAAACAAAGACACCATCACACTGAGGTTACATACAAAGCTACTACATCAGTTTCATTGCAAACCATATTGGACAAAATTCATTAGGTCAAAAAGAAGAGGGTGAAATCCATTTTAAGAAACTTAGGTAGAACTCAGAGAGGGTCCATACTATTTTTGTAGCCTTCCAGAATGCAGATGTGGGCAGATAGTCAGGAATGATATCAGCTGTGACAGTAATGGTAATTAAATCGTTGGGTAACAAGGACATAATCAAATCTAGTGTTAACAGATTTCACTGTAACAGGTTTATGCAGTTGTACAGGGAATAAAGATTAGTGTACTGACCAAATGGTAGATTGTGGGGGTGAGAATGGGTCATGCTCATACCTGTCAGCCTCTTGTTGAAAGATATGTGGACAAAGCTAAAATATTGGGGGGACAAAAGCCAATAAACAGGGAAAAATTTTAAACATTTCTCTAATAAACTTAGAAAGTTGCTAAAATATTGGGTTTTACTTTTGTATAGTTTCTAAAGGCTAAGAAGGCTATCAAGTGTCTGAAACCACAAATTTTATGAGGAGCAGTCTACAAATCTGAGGCAAAAGTCGACATTCTGCAAAAACCTGGACAGTTGAGAGGTATGGTCATGGTTGTGAGACCATTTCATTCTGATATCACCTAGAAAAATCATTTCAGAGGAAATTATTGAATGTTAGGCATTACAACAGTGATTCAGCCTCTGAGGGTGAATGCTTCCGGGAACCTTACTAGCAGGCTATTTTCAATAGTTTGACACACCTAGTTTTAAGATAATGACTACTACTAGGGCTACCTTATATATATATATATATATATATATATATATATACAGTGAAACCTTTGAATGCTTGACTTGCCCTCTTTGATCAGAATATATTGGGGGCGTGGCCAAGGATGAACACAGGATAGCAGCAGATTTCTTCAGCTCCACCAACTTAACTGCACTGACAGGAAATAATTACTTTAAAAATCAACTAATGAAATAATTTTCTTTCTAAATACGTTTGGAATATCAGTTTCTTGAATAATATCTAAAAAAGAAAGAAAATTTCAATAATTTTCCTGTCAGAAATCATCTTGGAAATTTCTCTTTCATCACCTCTGTTCAAAATGAGTTCCAGTAAGGCAAACAGTCAGGATTCCAGCATCAAAAAAGAGCTTCAGTCTCTGATATCTACTATTCAGCAACTAACAACCAAAATGGACAAACTGGATACTAAAATTGATAACGTCATAAAAAAAAACTACAAAACAAATGGATTTGTTACATCAAGACTTGCAACAACAGAAGGCTCAGATTACAGGCATAGAAGAGACTGTTAATGATATGGAGAACAGAATCCAGGAAGAAGAAATTAACATTGAGTTTTTGCTGAAGCAGAACACACACCTACAATCCAAACTTGATGACCTGGAAAACAGATCTAGATGCAATAATATTAGGATTTTTGGACTGCCAGAAAATATAGAAGGTAACAACATTACTTCCTTTTTAAATACTTGGCTTCCCAAAACTTTAGACTTGTCAGAAACATTTTCTTTTGGTATTGAAAGAGCCCATAGGTCCTTATCTAATTTTAACTCTAACAAAAGTATCCTAGATCAGTTATAGTAAGATTTTTATCATCTTATGACAAGGAGATGGTATTAAAATCTGCATGGGCTAAAGCACCTATTAAAATTAATGAGGCAACTGTGCTTTGACAATGACTATTCTTCCTTGGTAATAACTAAAAGAAGAGGTTTTTTGCCATTAATAAGAGAGCTTAAGAAAGCACAGTTCAAAACTTACCTTTTATTTCCTGCCAAACTAAAAATTTTTTTACCTGATGGCCCTAGAATTTTTGAAGACTTGGACTCTGCTTTGCTGTATATTAAAAAAATAAGATATTAGATAAAATAGAAGATATGGAATGGGCAAGTCCTTCGTTAAAGAGGATGGCAACAGGAACTTCTTGGAAGACTTCAGAGAAGCAAAAAAGACTAAAAAACAAATGACATGTTCTATATTTTTTTTCCTTCTCTCTTAATCTCTTCAAATACAGTTACTGCATCTCCAGAAAGCCACAAATATTTTAAAGATTTATTCAAAGTTATTTTTCTGTGTGCAAAGAACTGTTTTTGTTTCATAAATAGTCAAACTCTCTGAGGAACAAATAACATGCTATCAATCAACTTGTTTCTCTTTGTGATAAAGAGACCTAAGGTTAGTAATTTGATACATTTTCTTTCTCTTCTTGTTTTAAATAATGGCATTTTTTTAAACTATGCATTTAGTGAGGGGTGGGGGAGGGCAAGGAGAGAAGTATGATGAAAAATATGGAAAAAGTGAAATAATAACTTATTAGTTCTTTAAAACTATATATGCTGTTTAAACACTGTTGCTAAATATTATACCATGACTTTATTGCTTATACATGATTACAAATAATATGTCATGATATAATTGCAAATAATTAGAACTAAAATAGTTGTAAGTAATATGTTTCATGTTTAATTTTATTAATATAAACATCAAGTAATATTTCTTTGTAGATACTCTCTGTAGCTTCCTTTTTTTCTTTCTTCTCTCTCTCTTTCTTTTTTTCTCTACTCTCTTCCTTTTCTTTTTTTTTTCTCTCTCTCTTTCTCTCTTATAAGTACAGTTATATGCTTCTGATAATACTGATATATGTATATAATAAGATTTGTATGAGAAAATGAAATGGGACATATAAAAATAAGTTGTATAATATGTTAAATAACTGTAGGCTTGGTTTCACTGTCATAGAGACTGTAATGACTTGTAAAATACTTCGCGAAGGTTTTGCACTGTTTAGTTTCATTTGTATTACTAAATGAATGTCAGTCACTTGTATTTACTAAAATTCCCACCAGAATGTTAAGGGAGACAATTTGGGATGTGGGTTACCTCGTGAATAGTGTCCTCAAGTTGTTTTAAAAGCTTCAACACTCAGAATACATGCAGAGAAGCTGAATGCAGTCATTTTGAACTTTGACCCCTGATTTCACAATGACACCGCAGATTCAAGAAGAACACTGTTCCAGGAAGTAGAACTGCTGTAAATGCGACTTTGTGATGAAAAACAAACTTTATGACATCTAAATGTGAGTTATTCTTTATAACAACTTCCTTATTTAAGATGTAATTTATAAAATATGAAAGTTATAATGATTTTAAATGATTCAGTATGCCATAGTAAGCAAGTGAGATATTTTAGAAGGCATAGAAGGTAAAACATATATACACATGTTTTTGAAAGCTTACATGACTGCAACATATTATTGTATATAAATACTTATGATTTAAACATATATAATGTTATAAATCATTTGACTTATCTAATTGACAAGCACAAGTATCATTATGATTATATCTTAGAAGAAACTGTCATATGACATATTTTAAAGCAGCAGTTCAGATATATAAAATACAGATGGCTTTCTTCACAATGATTTATGTATAACTAGGAATTTACATTACTGTGCAGTATGATTTGTAAACATATGTATGAATATAAATATTTTATTTACTGGCAATAATAAGTATGAGAAGAAAGCTTTGGTGCAAGTAATTTAAAGTTTTTAAAACTGTTAACTGCATTTCTATGGCAGAAAGTAGGAATACCCTAATATATGTAATGTCTGAATCATAATAGCCTAAGTTATTGAATCCAAATGAACATAAGAACTTATTTTTACAAACTTTTAATAAACTAATATATAGATATGCCCCCTTTTTTTTCTCTCTCTCTCTCTTTTCCTTTCTCTCTCTCTCTCTCGGTTCCCATTATCAAGTTTATTAGAATGCTATTTTGATTATGAGTGTATTATACAAAATAGATATACATAGTAATATGAGCTGATTCTAAATGTTCTTATTTGTTTATATGAAGCTGATTTATAAATTGTTTAGCTTTGTCTTACTAGATAATCTAATTAAATGAGGTTAACTTTAGTTAATAATAGTTAGTATTGAATTGATATGGTGGCAGCTGAGGTACTGCTGCTTAGGATAGGGGGATAACTTGAGTGGTATGTGCTACTCAAAGTTGGAGTTCTTAACTCCAGGCTGGGTGCAATGTTTAATCCTAATATTATTTTCACCTGTTTATTGTTGTTTGTATATAGTTATGACATCCACAACACATTTTATAAACTCATTGTCACTACAAATAAAAGTGAAGCTTATACAAAATCCCATAAGATTTTCAATAAATACAGCTATAATTAATGGTACACCTAAAGGAGGAGGTATAATATCATTTATTTTGTTAATTGTTATTCTGATTATATGTTTTATATGTTTATAAAAGCTAAATGATTTCTCTAAAAGGAATTTCTTTAAACATTAATGGACTGAATAACCCATGTAAAAGGGCAAGTTTAATGAGATACATTAATTTGCATAGGGCCAACTTAGTATTCCTTCAAGAAACACATCTCCTGAAAAGGATATTGATAAATTAGCCACTAATAAATATACAGTCTTGGTTAGTTCAGAACACACTCAGAAAAAGAGGAGTGGCTATTTTATGGAATAAAAGTATGCCCATACCTAAAACTATTAAGTCTTATAAAGATGATAAAGGAATGTTTTGTATGGTTACAATACAGATTAATGGAAACACATATACATTAATCAATGTATATTGGATACCAGGAATTGGCATTAATACAGTGAAACACCATCTCAATAAGATCATATCATTTTCTATAGGAGATATTATTTTAGCAGGTGACTTTAATTGTATCCTACATGAAAAAGATACTACTACTATAGGAAAAAGGAAAATTACATCTAATGCAAAACATTTAAAGGATTTTGTTAATTTATATCATTTGAATGATATTAATAATCAGAAAGATTCAAAATCATTACCATACACTTTTTTTTCTAACAGATATAAAACTTATTCAAAACTAGATAGAGTCTTTATTTCTAACCAGATGGTAACAGACTTAATTAATTCTAAAATCATTTCGTGTCCTATATCAGATCATAATTCAATTGTCTTTGAGTTTATGATAAAAAGTACTTACAATGTTCAGATCAAAAGGATACCAGCATACGTAACTCAACTAAAAGACTATAAAGATTATATACTTTCAGAATTGCAACATTTTTTAGACTTAAACAATACACCTGAAGTCTCCATTGTTTATGTTTGGGATGCTTTAAAACCATATTTATATGGACAAAGTATCAGATGGTATAATAATAAAAGGAAATCTTGGGACAAGGAATTACTAGATATTCAAAGCAAATTAGACTCATACAAACATAATAATAAAGAAATATTATGGACAAAAAAGTCATTGAAGAAATAAATAAATTAAATGAGAAATACAAAGAAATTTTAACTCATAAAGTTAAAATAACATTAGAGAAATATAAGTTTTTGTCTTACTCAATAAGTCCCAAATACTTACATAGACTTAAAAATAAAACAAAAAGGTTGAATAAACAAAATCATATCAAAGAAATTTTCTCTCCAAGGAAAAAGAAGAATGTTTCTAGTTTACCAGAAATATTAGATGAATTTAGAAATCACTTTCACAAAATTAATCATAATAACAATAACATGGAGCCTAAAGATAAAATAAAGAAATTTATAACTACAAACATGAACAAAAAACTTAATAAACAACAGACTAAACTAATGGATAAAAATATTTCATATACAAAGGTTATTACACAAATAAACAAGCTTAAATCAAACAAAGCACCAGGTAATGATGGTATTATACCAGAGATCTATAAAATTCTTCCCAAAAGTACTTACTCATTAATACATAAGGTTTTTATTTTGGCCCAAAATGAGTTAACAACTCCCCCATCTTGGCAATACACATTTATTTCACCAATTTTAAAACCCAATAAAGACCCAACCAGATGCACTTCATATAGACCTATTTCATTACTTAATGTTGACTATAAAATGTTTATGAGTATTTTGCTGATAGATTAAAGACAATCATCCCAGGCATTATAGATATAGACCAGACAGGCTTTATTGTAAATAGAAATACTTTTGATAATATAAGGAGAACTTTAACGTTAATTGATTTTGCAAATAGGAAAAAGAAAGATTTAACACTTATTAGTCTCGATATAAGTTCAGCATTTGATTCAGTAAGTTGGGACTACTTGTTTATCTTACTGAAGTGCACAAACTTCTCAGATGCATTTGTAAATCTAATTGAACATCTATATAAAGGAGCATTGGCTTACATTAAGATAGGAACATATGTCTCACAAAAATACCCATTTTAAAAGGTACAAAACAAGGGTGTCCACTCTCTCCACTATTATTTACTTTAATAATGGAGCCTTGGGCTAATTTGATCAGAAATAGTACTGATATAGAAGGATTTGATATAGATGAAAATACAATATCTAAAATTCAACTTTTTTGCAGATGATGTTCTAATTACATCAGCAGGATCTAACTCTTCTATACAGTCCTTATTTGATAAAATGATATATTTTAAAAATATCTCTGGTTTAATATTCAATGAAGAAAAAACTAAAATATTACCAATATACACACGAAAAAATGTCCTCATTAATGATTTTAACAAATATATACCCAACTCAGGTCAGATAACTTACTTAGGTATAATATTAACTAAAGATATCAAATCTATTATACATAATAATTATAGTACCTGTCTTCTTAATATACAAAATCTTTTCAATAGCTGGAACAATATGTTTTTTACCATGGAAGAGAGACTCACAATTATTAAAATTATAGTATTCCCTAAGATATTATACTTAATACAATCAATAATACTTCCACCTACAAAAATAATTATTAAGAAATTGAATTCACTAATGTTAAATTTCTTATGGGCACCTAATA
Organism: Protopterus annectens; assembly: GCF_019279795.1. Lineage (NCBI taxonomy): Eukaryota > Metazoa > Chordata > Ceratodontiformes > Protopteridae > Protopterus > Protopterus annectens. Next base: position 1,418,273,853 of record NC_056725.1, read on the forward strand.
GACCTAGGATTGCATTAAAGAAACATACTAATAGCTGGTCTCAAGGGGGCATTTCATTTCCAGACTTTAATTTATATACTATCTCTTCTATTATAAAAGTTATTACTTTGTTAATAGATCAGTCATATGTTGCAAGATAGAAAGATTACTGGGAACTAATTAGCATTCACTTCATGAAAATCTCTTTAATACATAAAAATATTATTGTAAATAACCCCATGTTATGGTTACTAAAAGAATTTTGTACTTCATCCATTACACCAAAATATATAGTTAGTTACCCATTAAACATTATTATCAGTTATCGTAATTTTATATTCATGCATCCTAAGTATAAGGAATGGAATTTTATTCTATTCCCTATAATGTATACACAAGGTATGCTTTTGTCAACCACCTCTGAAAGAACTCTTTTAGTCACAGAGAATGATCTAAAGTATTGGTATCAGTTGCTGTCTGATAATAAAGTAAAAAATTTAGACTTCTTAAAGCAAGAATTTGATTTGAGAGAAACATGTTGGTTAGAAATTCAGACTTTTAGACATCTTATTAATAAAATTGATTTAATGTCTTTAACAGTTAAAGAATCTGTTCCAATACTGATTGATTACTTGATATTAAATTTACAACATAGAGTTTCTGATAAAGGTAAGCTCTCATACATACATAAAATTATCAGAGAAGAAACTTATTACAGTTCAGATACCTATTGGAATTATTTCATTTCCATTAATGGTGAACCACCAAAACAACAAGATAAACAATATATATTGGAATCTGCTTATAAAACTACTTCTTCCATTAATTGGAGACATTTTACTTGGAAATTTTTACATAGATCCTTCTATACACCTTTAATGATGAATAAAATAAATAATAAAGACAACTTATGTAAAAGATGTAATGTATAAATAAATGCTGATTGGGCACATATGTTTTATGACTGCATAAAATTGAAGGAATATTGGAAGTTAATCTATGATTTTTTGCAGGCCCTTTTCACAGATAATTTCATTGTTTCTAAATCACTTATATTATTTAACACACCTGTTCCTAAAAGTGTTAAAAAAGTTAAACTTCCCTTATTATGGTCTATTCTAGCAGTGGCTAGAAAAATAATAACCAGAAATTGGATTTCAGATACCCCTCCTTCACTTAATGAATTTAAAATGTTATGACTGAAGTGTGTCATATGGAATTGATGACAATAAAATCAAGAACTACTAGAAAAACATCTTATTATATTATATGGGATACTTTACAAAACCTGTTAAAAAAATCTTAGTTTCAATAGCATGACATTATAGTTTAATCAATTGATTTGATTTGTAGTGGATGTCTTTGTAAATACTTTGGTTATTTTATTGAATGTTATAACTATTTCTATTTTAATTGCTTGTATAAAATTGTTATGATATTTATTTTGTATGTTAAAAACAATAAACTTGTTTAAAAAAAAAAAAAAAAAAGAATATATTAGCACCTTTTACCATACCTTTCTACCATTAATCTAGACAGCTTGGACACACACACACACACACACACACACACACACACACACACACACACACACACACACACACACACACACACACACGTATACACACTATGTAACAACTATGCCCTCACTTAATCCTAGCCTAAACTACCTACACTTGTACAAATACTAATATGTATCATCTAATGCCAAAACCTTCGGCATATTCAAAGGTTTTGGCATTACTTTCCTAACCTTACACTTACCTTACTCACAAGCATTTGATCTAAAATCTTAATTTTTTGATGAATTAAACAATAAGCTGCATTTTACAGTTGTTCAATCCTTCAATCAGAAGTCAGTCTGACAGAGGAATGACATCTATACATAATTGTAAACTGATTCATATTGTTATGTTTGATAAAAAAATGCCCAAAATGAATAGTTGGTGTTAAGGCATATTTCTGGAATTAATGTAATAATACAGCTTTAAGTATGTGATCGTGATGAGAGTAGATGCATAATGATTACATATCCTTAACCAAAACAAAGTTCAAATATAATATATAAATATGTATATATATATATATATATATATATATATATATATATATATATATATATATATATATCCTTTAGTGAACAACTGATTATAAGAATCTGACCTATGAGTGGCTATGCTCAGGGTGTGTGTGATTCACATAACGAAGTTGCACCAAGCTCAAACACTGTGGCCAGTCATGCTGCATGGTTATGACCATGTAATGAGGCACTGTATATGGGAAAAAGTAAGATGGTGGAGTATTTAGAAATGTTTAAAGGATGTACAATGAGCTGCATCATTTGTACAGATTAAGTAAGTCTCTGAGTAATGTTAGGGGTGGGAGTGAATGACTAAAGCTAGCACCCTCTTTATAGTGAAGGAGGTCTTACAGTCCCATTGCAACACTACCACTTGTAGGAAGGATAGGAGGCAATGTAGCTAGATAGGGGGCAAACTAAGATATTATTGTTGCTGCCATGAATGAAGGTGCATGATGCCACCCCAGAGGTGCAAGGTCACCTGACCACCCTTAATATTTACTTGTCTCCACAAGACTTACATTGTGGACCAGTACCATGTTGATAGGGAGTTGATAGGGATAGCATACAAAAAATTGTGGAAAAGTGTCAGCCTTGTTTGCAGCCTCATGGGACTTGTGGCATGCCTATCCCAAGGGATACCAATGTATGCATGGCTTTAACTATATTAACTACAATGACCTTTCATTAACCTACTGGGAAACAGTGGTGGTATCTCAGACATCTGCCTTGAGAATACTCCATCAATTCTTTGATGCCATGCTTCAACATGTGGGGGAGCATATGTGGTTCCCACAAAGCCCAGAAGAGGAAGCAAACACCATGAGGTGATTTCTGTGTTACAGCCCAGTTCCTTTAGGTACCAGGAGCCATAGACTGTACCCATATTGAAATAAAGGTCCCACCTGATGAACTGGGAAAGAGGAGCTGCATAGGGTATCACTATAGCAATTGCCTGGTAAGAGAAGATTTATTTTGATTTATAGTTTATTTTTACCTCTGTTCCTTACTGTTTGTAGGAAGAAAGGGATAGCTTGTAGACAGAGAGATTTACTTTGATTTATATTTTGCTGTTTAATCATAAATTTTCACTGTTTGTTTTTAGAAAGGGATAGATTTTAGGCAGTAATCTCCATCCATTACAAGGGGCCTCATGGACTATAAATTCACAGAGACAGCACAGAGAACAATCTAGAGCTTATCTGAAACAATCCTCTGTTGGTCTGTCATTTTTTTATCTTTACTTTTATAACGAGGTGCAACTGCGAGAAAAAGTGATCAGATGGTAGTGTGTACATAATATAAAGGAAATCCAGCTGTTCTGCGACTGGCACAACTGGTACAGCTGGTCCGTCACAACTTTATTTACTTAATATTTAGTTTTATATCATTTGTATGATTTTTCTCATAGAAGTCAACTTAAAATCTTTTTAAATTATGTGGTATCTGATTTTGATTACCTTCTTTTACAATTTTTATTCATTTGAAGCTGAAAATGAATTCCTTAAATGAGTATAGGATCATAGGAGGTTACTAGGCTAACGGCCCTAGAAACTTTTTCAGCCTAGCCATTCATGCCCCAAATTTCTCAGCTATGAATACCCATGGGCTAGAATGGATTGGGTATCTACCTATGACTTATGGCAACTACAAACTGCCCTTATCCATAAGGGCCACAGGTGCCAAGCCAAGGATGAATTTATGATTTTCCATCTATTGGCCCAAATTTTGTTTGAAAAGGCTTAGGAGAGAGCTCTGTTTCACATGAATGTGGAGTAATCTCTGAGATACATACCTGTTCCTCCAACATGTTTTGTTTATGTCACAGTCTAGGTTTAGATCCTAGTGCTGTTTATTTTGTGAATGTTTAGCTAGTCCATCAGGGATGGATTGGAGAATGCATTGTAGGTGAGGCATAGATTACCCCTCCATAGACTCGAGAAGACCGTGCACCAGGACAGGACTTGGAGGTGGTCCACATAGAGCATATTATTTATACTCTGTATTATTTTAGTGGGGAATCTCTGTGGCCACTCCAGTTGTTGTAAATGCCTGGTTAGGTACATACCAAAGGGGTGCATTGTACTCGATTACCGGTCTAATGAAGGTCGAGTATAGTGGGACTATGATCTCATTAGATCTGTATGTCATGCCCTTACTTATATGCCATGAATGATTTACTAAAGCACAGATATCTTATAGAGTACAGTAAATGCTATGTATATTTAAAGGTAACACCTGATTGCACTGGTGATCTGTGTTCTTCAAGTTACAGAATTTGCTTATCATTATTAGAAGTACATCCAGACTTACTGATGATAATTGCACTTATTCAAATGGCACAGCTTGGAGAACTGTTGTTATGTATATTCATGACTGGACCTATGAGATAAATAATGTTAGGCAAAGTGTAAATAGAACACATTTAGGAAAGGAAGTGTGTGTTGTCAGTAAAGATCACGCAATCCCTATTAACATGATAATACCGATGACAGTTTTGGAATTCATGCTACAAGTATTCAGCAGTCTGAGAATTCAGAGCACATAGAATAAAATGAAAGATGAAAGGAAGGAGTTCACAACAAATACGGCACAAAACGACACTGACTAATGTCTATAATGCAAACAGAATACATACGGAAAATGCCACTGCTTTGTTATGTAATACACGGATTACAGGGAATGATAACATTGTTTTATCAGAAAACCTTCAATCTACACAAAAAGGCATCATTTTGCCAAAAGTGAAGCTAGAAAAAAGAAGCACTGGGGAAGTGAAAAGGAAGAAATCAAAACTGAACTTGGAAGGATTAAAGAACATTACTGTAAGAAAAAAGAGGAGAAAGACAGACACTGACAGCAGGGCTCAAGCTGTGGATGTACAAAGGCAGTTGGATGAGGACTCTATACTTGCAAATGTAATAAGCACTGAAAACAGTGGGATTAATAAGAATAATGGTGATTAAGATCATTCCTTTGCAACAATTGATAGAGCAGATATTTCTGAAATAGAAGTTGGAAATTCTTCATATCTGGACAGAATTGATACATGCGTAATTAGAGATTCAGTTATCAGAGGAAATGATACATTTGCAGAGAAGATAATGAACATCAGGTAGTGTTATTCTTGTCAGGAACAAAAATACAGGATGAGAGACAAGCCTTAGAACACCTTAATACAGGGAAGTTTAGAGATGTTTTTATTCATGTTGGTACAAATGATCTCATCTGAAAGGACTCTGACTGTTAGTAGGGAACTTACAGCCCTCTTAGATAGCATAGCTCATACAGGTGTTAAGACTGATTTTTCACAAATCGCATGCAGAAAGCAGGTCACTAAGGTCACTGCAGAAGAAAAGATTTTTGAGTAAATGCCTACATGAAAAAAATAGCCCATTTAAAAAATGTAAATGTATAGAGCATTCAAACCTAATTTGGGGCACACTTGTGTTTAGACAAGATGGCGTGCACTTATCAAGACAAGGAAAGAGAATTTTTGCAGTAGATACAATGCAATATTTGACAAACAAAAGACAGGATGTTTGCCAAGTCGAAACTTTTACTTTTCACGTTTGATGTATCTGTGATAGTTGTTAGTGCTAGAAGCATTAGTAGTACATGTTTTATTGGAAAATGTGCTCCATTCACACAAGATGGATGTTAGTATTGTTTGTGAAACATAGTGAAAGAATAATGATAGTAAACCAGTCCTGTCACTGTATAAATGTTTTTACTATAACCGATAGTCTAACACAAAATCAGGTGGAGGTGTTATGAAAGAGATAAGAGATTGTTATGAGTTCTGTGATTACTACATGCTCAGTGATAATACCAGTGCTGTAGATTGTGTAACTGTGACAATAAAGACAACTCTGGAATATACGACTATTGTTAGAGTGTATAGAGCACCAAAGTCAAATGCTGATGACCTAGAGGAATTCATATATTTCTTGCATAAAACACAGGAGGGAAAAATAATAGTAGCTATGGACTTAAATTTACCAGAAACAGACTGAATAATACTGATTCAACAACATCTGTAAGGAAATTATTCACATTGTATGTCCAGGAAGAACAGTTACTTCAGACTGTAAAAAAGCTTATGAGGGAATGAAACATACTAGCCATTGTTTGTGTTCCAAAGGAAATTACTTACTTCATTTCAAGTTTTACCACTGTTGATGTGCAGTGATCATGGGGTTATAAAGGCTAAATTGCTGCTACATAAATCTGCTAAACTGAAATCTAAAGAAATGCAGTTGCTTCACAGTATGACGTTGTGCTGTTCGATTCTCAGCTAGAGCGCCTTCTGTGTGGAGACATGCGTGAATGGGCGTACCTTCGTTGAAGGTTGTGCGTCAGAGCTGGCAACTTGGCACATAAAAATCTACTGCCAATCATTAGTGGACCGGAGTTCCGCTATGGCGACCCCTAACTGGGAAAAGCCAAAAGACACAACAACATGGAAGCAAAACAATTACTATGGAAAACTGATTGGAGTGATGCATTCACTGGAAAAATGTGAAGTGAAAGGAATGTGGCAAGTTTTGAAAGAGAACTTGCTTTAATGCAAAAAAAAAAATGAAAAACACTTTTAACATCAGAATCTTGGCACACAACATCAGGAGGATATAATTCCACAAGAACAAGATACTTGATTAAAGTGAGAGACAAAAAAATATAAGAAATTAACAAGCTCTTGAACTGTAATTTTGAAAACTGAAATAAACATGCTGGACAGACAAATTAACCACAGCGTGAGACAAGGTAAAAACATTTTGAAGAAAATTTATATAAAGGTGTTGAACACAAAAGAACAGGAGACAAAGATGCTGATTCATACATCAAAACAAGCCTATGAGATTTGGGAGACATAGATTGAAAGGCGGATATTTAATACAGCACACAGTGATTGAAACTGTAGATTCATTTAAGGACCTGGTTGTATTAGTAGATCTATCTGAGTTTTTCTAATTGTATCACCCAATTGGTTCATATAGCAATAACCCACGCCTGGGTGTGGGTAATGCTGGATTTACCCACGGTTGGTGTGGTTTGGTCACAAGGGCGAAGCCCGAATGGCCAAACAAAGCCAACCATGGGTAAATCCAGCATTACCCACACTCAGGCATGGGTTATTGCTATTATACAATGACATTATTTAAGAAAAAAAATAATTACTTTTCTTAAATAATGGCTTTGTATAATGCCTCCTTGCTGCCCTTCTGCAGCTGTCTGGTATTCTGCGGCAGTTCTGAGGTTCTGCGCATGTGTATGACTACGCAGTACATCAGAGCTGTGGGCAAAAGCAATGGAGAAAGCATGATCTCCGTTGCTTTTTACAAACTGTTTCGCTTTGTTAAATGGGTTTAACATAGCGAGACAGCTTTAAAAAAAGCAATGGAGAATCTCCGTTGCTTTTTTTAAAGCTGTCTCGCTATGTTAAACCCATTTAACATAGCGAGACAGTTTTGAAAAAAGCAACGGAGAAAACAAGATCTCTGTTGCTTTTTACAAACTGTCTCACTATGTTAAAGGACTTTAACATAGCGAGACAGCTTTAAAAAAAGCAACTGAGATTCTCCGTTGCTTTTTTAAAGCTGTCTTGCTATGTTAAACTCATTTAACATAGCGAGACAATGTGAAGCAGCGGAGATCTTGCATTCTCCATTGCTATAAAAAAAGAGTTATAGTAATGGAAAAAGTCCGGGCGACCGGACCTTTTTCCATTACTATAATTCTGATTTACAACATGCATGCTGACCAATCAGCATGCAGGTTTCTGAATATTAATGGGGGGGGGGGTCGTTGCATAAAAAGATTTATAAAGTCTTGGAAATCAGAAATGATGAAATCATTTTGTTAGTTACATTAGACCCAAGCTTGAATATGGAATAACAAGTGGGAAACCTTATAAGAAAACAAGCATGAGTAAATTGGAGAGAGCACACTGAAAATATACAAAAGGCATCCATGGATGCGAAATTGTAAGTTATTATGAAAGACTAAAATATCTGAACTTGTACAGTGTCTCATATAGATATTTAAGTGGAGACTTTATTCAGCTCTATGAGGCATTTACAGATAACTACCTCTGAAAATGTTTGGGGCTATCAAAAAATAGAAGAGTCTATAGGAATGAGAAGTGTACTAATTGGTTTTCTAAGAAAGTAGCTGATGCATGGAATAGACTACCAAATTAAATTAAAGCAAATAGTAATTTAGATTTTTTTAAGAACAGTCTGGACACATTATGGGGATAACTGTTTAGGTATATTGGCTGGCTAGAAGGGCATCATTGCCCATGTGTGAAATATTTGTATGTATGTATGTTATGTATGTATGTATGTTATGTATGTATGTATGTATCCACTGCCAGGTGATATGTAATGCACAGAGCACACCTGTGACCTATATGAATAGTTTGTGAGGGGGGTGATTTCCCACAGGGGCATCTTATTGGTGATGCCAGATATTCCCTGGAGCCCTGTCCAGGATGTAGACACCCACACAATTGATGTTGTAGAAGTGCTAGCACTGTCGGAACAAAGCTCTCACTCATCCATGGTCACACACTCTGTACCTGTTGACTGTACCAACTCATCCCTCCAACATTGTCAGAGGCTACAGATACTCCAACAGATGGGGAAAGTTCCACAGTCCTGTTGCCAGATAAGGAATCACCTGTGGATATACCAAAGCACAAAATACCCAGATTAAGTATGACCCAACATCACAACTATACATGCACATGAGATATTTTCAACTATAAATCTAATAAAAACTAATTCCTTATGACCATACTATGTACAGAGAATGTGGCTGTTAAATCCCAGATGTACCTGCATACAATATGTCAGGTAGATTTAATTAAGTTTATTACTAAGGGATACAGAGGACCTGCAGTTATGTATATGCAAATTTTTGTCAAATAGAGATGTTAATATTATTAGATCTTTTATGGAGATCACTTTAAAAACAATTACATTTATTTTGAAGGAGAATATTATAAGCAGATCAGTGGGGTAGCAATGTGTGCTGATTGCGCCCCACTTTTGCTGATCTACTGCTGTTTTATTGGGAACAGAAATTTGTATTTAAATCATTATATTTTCCCAATACTGTAGCTGTTTTCATTTTTTGGATGACATAATTGTAGTATGGAGAGGCAATTCTCATGAATTAGCAGAATTTATTCATTACATTAATGCCACCACTACATTTCTAAAGTTTGCCTTTAACTACTCAAATATTAGTATCAATTATTTAGACATCCTGCTAGAACAATGTTTGGTGAAGGGAATATATAAATTCAAAATTTATAGAAAGCCAACCTTCTCTAATTGCTACTTGCATTTTAGTAGAAACCATCCCTATAAGCAGAAAAAGAGCATAGTAAAAGGACAGATGGTTAAAATGTCAAGAATTATATTTGAAGAGGTTGATTTTCATAATGATATTGATATTTTGGTTAATATGTTAACACTGAAATGGTATTGTATGGATATGTTAATCAGTGCTAAAAATGAAATCTTACAAGGGAGAACATTTAGATTTAAACCTATCTTAGGAATAGATTTAAATTGTCATACCAAAACTGAAACTTTACAATCCCCAGGGTATGCGAACAGTTTGGTTATAAGATATGACAAGGGTAGCACCGAGATCAAGATATTGATTACTAATAATTGGAAAGTTATTTTGCATGACAATATTCTATGTCAAAAATTAGGAGGCAGAACTTGTTTTATTTTTTCTTGTGGAGTCAATATTAAAGAAAAATGAGTGTATGAAGTACTCTTGTACTATTTTGAACATTAATAAAATGTTTTTCACCAGAAAATGTGGTGCCTGTTCTCAGTGCAAGTATATTTATAAAGGAAGTGAATTAACATTAGAAAACATAGATTATAAATTTAGAGTTTACCTTTGAAAGGTTGAAAATTAACCTACCGAATGCCCCTTTGTGCGAACCGAAATGACAAAAATCATCATTCCGATTTGCACCGAAGTTCGAAAATCAGCAAATCAAAAACCAGATTCACTGATTTTCGAACTTCAATTCAAATACAATCATAATGTAGGGGGCTGTGTCCCCCCTGCACCCCACAGCCACCCACACCTCCCTACTTTATTATTCTAACTCTGAGGTCGCACTACAGTCCACTTCCCGATCCCCACTATAGTGCACCTCGCACCAAAAATGCTGAATCTGCAATGAACGAATGTTACTGTGCATTCGCTCATTGCACATTTGATGCATTCTGTTTTAGGCTTTCCGAAAACTTGAAAAAGTCCTTTCAGCCTTTTGTATTTCATCCATGTGCATTACGCACATGTAAAGGTAAACCTAAATTTAGAGTTAAGTCCATATATGGGTTGTTTACTTGGCTTTTTGTGATGTATGTTTCTGTCTTAAATGAGTAAAACAAAACAACAATTTAAAAGGATTCAATAGCATTACTATGATATTCAAGGGAAAAGAGAACCGATGCCTTTTTAAAACATAAATTACTTTGCAATACAAATAAGTTTTTATTTTATTTATTTATTTTATTTCATTTTACATTTGTTAACCGGGAAAGTCCATTTTCAGCAGAGGCCTGGGGAGAAAAGCTCCAGTTACAAAACTTACACAGGTTTATTAAAATTTACAAAAACTTAGAAATACTTATAAAAGCTTTCAAAACATTGCAAAAGCTTACACATGTTTACAGAATTTTACAAAAGCTTACAAAAGTTTACAAAAAAGAATTTAGAATTTCCAAATATGAAGCATGAACAGTGTAAAGAGGCATACAGATAAAAATGACATTTTGTAGGATAAATTATGTGTTGCATAGGTGGGTAATGTAGATACTGCCCATCCAACAATAGTAAATACATAGGTAATTTGTTATACATCAGAAAAAGCGACTGAGGAGAACAAAGTCAGGAGGGATGAGTTGAAAGGATTAGAGGGGACAGAAATGTTTAAATGGAAAGGTAGAGTTATACCTTGGAGGTCTATCCAGGCCAGTTACAGGAACAAAGCCAGGTATCTTTCAGGTGTGATTTTATGTGTTTTCTAAACTGTGTTATAGAGCTGCAGGAAGTAGTGTAGGTGGGCAGTTTGTTCCATATTTTGGAATGTAGTTAGCAAAGAGTGATTCACTGCTATATTATTTGTTTTGGTGGTGACTAGAAGGAAATTGTTGCTGGATTGGAGGGGTCTGGAAGAGAAGTAAGGTTGCAATAGTTTTTGGAGGGCAGGGGTTTTGTCTGGTTGATACAGTATTTTGTGGGCAAACGTTAACTGATTAAAGTGTAGTAGTTGAGGGAGTTCTAGCCATTCTAGCAGTTTTAGAGATGGGCAATGATGTGACCTGTAAGAGGCAGCTGTGGCAAACCTGGCAATTTTATTGTAACAAGATTCAAGCTTGGTTAGCTCAGTCTTGTGGAGGTTGGTTAGAATTGGGAAGGCATATGGGAGGGCTGATAGAAGATGAGTACGAGCGATAGTAACTTTTCTGTGTGTTGTTAGGAATTGTTTGTTTCTATATAGGAGACCTAGTTTCTTGTGAACCTTCTTATTGGTTTGTGCTATATGTATATCGAATTTTAACTTGCTGTCAATTTCTATGGCTAGCAACTTGGTATGAGTTGATGGGGTGATAGCAGTTTTATGTTTGGATAGGATGGTGAAAGGTTGGGAAGATGAGGTGGATTTTGTTGGGCAGAAGAGAAGCAGCTTCGTTTTGCTGGGGTTTAGTATGAGCTGAGAGTTGGTGAGCAATGATTCTATGAACAAAAATTATTCTTGGGTTTTGGTGTGGAGGTCATGAAGGGAAGACTCTGTGAATATTAGAGTAGAGTCATCTTCATACTGTATGAGTGTGGAGTGAGGAGTGGTGGTGTGGAGCTGGTTGGTGAAGAGAGAGAAAAGTGACGGTCCAAGGATGGAGCCTTGAGGAACTCCTAAGGTAACAGGGAGAAAAAGGGAAAGTTGGTGTTGTCCTGATAGGTAGATATTGAACCAAGTGATAGTGGAGTTGCTGAGATTTAGGGTGGAGAGGGTGCTGATGAGTTTATTGTGATGGACCATGTCAAAGGCCTTGGACAAATCTAAAAATTTGGCAGATACAAATTGTCCATTATTTCTACAGTGGTCCACTGTATTTGTGAATGACATGAGGGCTGTAGTAGTAGTGCTATGAGAAGGGCAGAAGCCATGTTGAGTGTTTGATAATTGTCTATGTTTGTGGAGGTAGGCTGATAATTGGGTGTGTATAGTCCTCTCTAAAATGTTTGATAAGGGGACAGGATGACTATTGGCCTATAATTAGTTAGTTCGATTGAGTTCCCACCCTTGTGTAAAGGTATAATGTGGGAAATTTTCCAGATGTCAGGAACAAGACTCTCAGGTAGTAACCTATTTATGAGTATAGCTACTGGATATGCTGTAGCATCTGCTGCACTTTGTAGAAATTCTGCTGGGAGGTTATCGATGGCTAATGTGGTTGGTTTTAGATTTTTTAGTAGTTTTTTTATGGTATCAATGGACACTGGGTGGAATGGAAAGAGTGTGTTATTTTGGGTGTTGGTGCAGTGTTGGGTTGTGGATGGGGTAGGGTTGCTGAGTTATACTGAGAATTAGCTATGGTGTGGATGGTTTCAGTAAAGTATTTATTAAACTGGGTTGCTATATTATCAGAGTTGTTGGTCGATGGGGTAGGTGTAGCTGATTTGACTGGTAGGAGTATGTTGTTAATTGCTGCCCAGAATTTCTGAGGGTTATTAAGGTGTTCTTTCTGGATGTTGTGGTAGTAGCTGATTTTGTCTGACTTTACTAATTTCTTAACTTTATTTTGTAGTTCTAGGAATGTTTGTTTTGTTATATGGGTTTTGTGTTTGTTGGATTGTTCCCAAGCCTTATCTCTAGCCTTGAGTAGGGATCTACATTCTTTAGTAAGCCAGGGTGCATAGTTAGATTTTATTCAGATTGTTCTGGGGGAGTGTGGGAATTTAGTATCTCTAGAAAAGTGGTGTTGAAGTAGTTGACGGCATGTTCAATGGGTAGCTGTCTGAGAGATTCCCAATTACAGTAATTCAGATTGGAGATGAACCTGTTTGGGTTGAAGGTTTTTTTACTTCTAATTATACAGTAGGCTGTTTGATTGATTTGGTGAGTATGGGTTCTTAGTAAAAAGGTGGGCAGATGGTCACTCAGACCACTGGGGAGGCAGCCTGATTGCGTGGAGAGGGATGGGTTGTTGACTAAGATTCAGTCCAGGATAGACTGTCAGCTGGAGCTTTTGTCAGTCATTGTCAGGGATTTGATAAGTTGGGTGAATCTATGTAGGTTAATGTGTGAAGTTGGGTTCTGAGATGAACAATTGAACCACTCAACATTTAAGTCACCCATCAGGATTGTTTCCTGTGGGACAGAGGAAGAGACCCAGTCTAGTACATTTTCTAGTGTGAGAATATTGTTCCCAGGTGGGATAGAGCCCCCTATGATGTTATTTTGTTTTTTGTGGTTGTGTGTCAATCTGGTGCAGATAACTTCTGCATTGTCAAAGGTGGGTATGTTTACTTGTATTCTATTGATCACTAGGTGGTCTTTGAATAAGATGGCTACTCCTCCACCCCTTTTGGATATCCTGTCATTATGTAGAATGTTTATGGCACTCAAACAAGTTATTCCTAATACTAGAGGACAGCTGGAGTTGCTAGAGATGCTCGAGTGGCTCCAGTCTTTGTGAATTTAGTCATGGCCTCATAGGAGCAAAGTTCATCAAGTCTCACCACCTTTCAAAAAACATTTTGTTTTATTACAGATACATTGACGATTTGTTCCTGCTTTGGAAAGGTACCTACATTGATTTTCTACTGTTCGTAAAATATCTTAACACCATTATGGACTTCCTCAGGGATATGATCAGTGAATATGGTAAAAGCATCAATTACTGGACATTTCTTTGAGCTTTGATGCCTCTCGAATACCCTTTGCAAGAAAAAGTTACAGGAAGGAAACATTTGTTAACTATTACTTGCACAGGGACAGTTTACATCCATCACATATGAAGAAGGGTGTTGTAAAGGGCCAACTAATCAGGCTTTGTAGATAGACCACTGACAATGATATTCTTCTAGATTAGACTTTCAAGCTCATGAATATTTTCATCGACTGAGGTTATGATCATAACTGGCATTGAAAACAAAGTTTCATTGCTTAGGGGCCACAAAACAGTCTCTTTGGTCAATGATGTCAACGGTGTGTCAACATCTACCAAACATCTTTGCTTTCAGCAAGCTTTTCCTATCCCTGTTTCTACTGACATATTGTATTATATTGGGCAACACTGATCTTGTCAATGCCATTGGAGACAAACATTTTTTCACCTACAGAAATTGAAATTCGTCTTTGAATGTATAGCACCTTCCAACTTTCACACTCAACAAATGCCAGGCACCTTTCATTGTGACAAGTGTAAGCAATGTAGATACATCGCTCATTTGTCCTCAATGTATTTCAAACCATTGGATAGTTGTCTTTGGGCAAACAAAAGATTTGACTGTAATTCTATGTACTTAGTTTACTTGGCATCTTGTGAGTCCTGTGATAGCTTTTACATCGGCAAGACTATAAGATGTTTGTCAAGGAGAATGTATAACCACACCTTGGCTATATGTAAGAAAGATCTGAATAATGCACTTGATAAACATGCTCCTTTGTGTATTGACTTTAAGAAGTACACTTTTTTGTTTTAGATTTTGTACACACAGAGAATTTTTGTGGTGACAGTAACAGTTTGCTTGAATGCTGTGAATCTGCATGGCAAATTCGGCTCAGAGCTGATCATGATCCTGGACTTAATGAACACATAAATACAAAATATTTTTTACTGATGCAAAAGTTATGCTGATAAGTTTTTATTTTTTATATTTTAAATTATATGACATTTATTTACTATCTTTTACTTGCACTATACATTTCAGTTCATGTACTTCCTTTTGTGACAACACCCACTATTTAATGATTGGCACTGTTTAGTCATGTGATTTTTTTTGTCTCTCTTTTTAAACAGCTTTTTTCATTTGACTTGTATTTTCTGATTAAGTTCTTGTTTTTACTATTAAAAAATAAAAGTGCTAAAAAATACAAGCTGCGTCTGGGACCTTGCCTAGGTGGTTGGTGGAATTTTTTTCAGTTACTAGGTTTGGTTTGTGTTCTACTACACTACACATTTGGAGTTCTAAATATCACAATACATGGCAGACAAAGGTTGGAAAAATATTTATGTGAGGCAAATTACACAGATAGCACTCTGTATAACATGGGTGAAGGAAAATGAGCAAACAGGGCAGGGATGCATATTACCCATTGTACAATGCAGAAATACAGATGTACCTATACATTATGTAGTGCTTAAATGTTACGAACTATATGACAGTCATACTTGAAGTTGAATGACTGCTGGTACTTGTGGGTTGTAATGAAATGAAAGGTGATTGCAGTACACAGTAGATATTGAATCCAATCAAGTCTGTCAGAACTGGAAGTGTAAGCCAAGCTGCAGCGTAAATGAACAAATCCAGTAAGAGAATGAAGGAGAAGGTAAGCAGCAGATAGATTAGAACTTCTAGCCCTGCATGTAAAAGACAAACAAACAAGCACAATGCCAAACAGCAGTACTGTAGAAAACCAAGTGTGTGACTGTGTAATACACAACTACATGTACATGACCTAAATATATGTGACAACTGTACTTTAAATGATACATTACACACACACACACATATGTTCACCACATAGAGTGGTGTGGAAATCCACCTAAGCTATACTGAAAGAAATGGCTAGTGTAAATTACATGGGTAGGCAGCATATCTGATGGGTCTAAACGTGTCTGTGTACATACTACACAAACAGTAATGTGCAACAAGTAAACAACAAAATGGATAGGTAAACAGCATAATATTCATTTCCTGATACACATATATATATACTGTTATGTCAACATAATAGAACAGCAGCAGCTAACACCCTTATTGATATATATAGCACTATCCATGTGTATGACTGAGCAAAGGACAGTCCTGCACATGAAAATGGAAGAACTGAATGTACACAGTTCTGATGTCCAAGGGCATTTGTGTCTCGATCCTACTATGTTCAGAGACATGTACATGTATGTAAATCATTGTATATCTCCACCAAATCCCTAAACATGGGTATTTATTCTGATATGATCATGCATGCTGTAATATAACATAGAATGAGAAGCAAGGCATGCAGGAATTATGCTAAATAAAATATCAACTGTATATATATATATATATATATATATATATATATATATATATATATATACAGTAATGGAAAAATGACTGTCTGTGCATCATGTGAATGATAAATATCCATGAAGAGCATTCACATGAATGTGATACAACATGGCATAATATGTGACACTACATGCCACATGCAAAGCAATTGTGCCAGTGTGATAGCATGACAACACAACATTACATGAATCACAGGGGCAAGGACTGACCATGTTGCTGAACAGCAAGAACCAAGAGAGAGAACTGGTACAATGCATACAAATGGATAACTTGTAAATAACAAATGGACCCATCTCACTGTGTTATATGTAAAATATGTGAACAATGCATTTGTTAAGTTTCTCTCATCCCTCCCATATATAGAGAGTGGAGCAATACAAACAGAACAATTGTGTCTCACTTGCATCATGTTATCTGCAACAGACAGACCTGTCACAAACACAGCAACAGTGTATTGGACATAATTTGATGTAAGCAGTATTACCCACTGCCCTTATGGAGTGATGTATACATTAAGTACAGCACATCATGTAAATGTGATTGCTTAATGCTTGTCTACTAGTAATGAGTGTCAAGCTTCAGGTGTAACCTAATGCCACCTATGCCATGATATCTGCTGTGTGTGGTCGGATATATATCAGCTACACATGACAGCAAAATGCTATTTCTGCATAAGTGTACCTACACATTACATTTTGTGAAAATGCAAGCACTTTGTTGGTCACTCAGACAATACTTACATTGCTAAGGGCCCACCCTGATGGGGTTGAACATTACAAATGATCTGACATGCAGTCTCTGTGAAGGAGTTGCACATGGTCTGCACCATGTCCTGAAATAAATTCCTCATTAGGTCCTCATCTGCATCTGGAAGACATCCATCATCACCTCCCAGATCTGGTCCCATAAATTGTCTCGCTATCGCAGTGCAGCTCCAAGTCTGTTATCATTGTTTTCATTAATCCCATCATCCTCCTGGTCCTTGGATTCTCCTGGCAGTGATCTATCACATCATCTTTTCCATCATCCAGTAGGAGAGCCAGCCGCAGATCCCATGCTCTGATAAGTTTAACCCCCCCCCCAAAAAAAAAAAATATACAGCATCCACATTCACCTAAATTTAGAACTATAAAAGTAAACAAACTTACATGATCTACAGGTGAAAATGATTCATTATGTCACAGTACGGTAATGTATGTCCATGTGCAACTGTAACACCATATATGATGAAAGGCATTTCAATATACAACAATGTAAAAAAGGTATAGCATACAGTCATGTGCAATACAGCTGTGTCATAAAAAGCTGTGTATTGGCCATCTGAATACTGTGAAAAACATATGTTGTTAACATGATAAAAAATATGACACTAACTGTAACATGTTTGCTGAATAGTATAGGTATAAAGGTATATCACAATACAACACAGGTGTCATTTCAACATATTTATCAGATTGTAGAATATAATTAATATAATATATTATTATATTTACAATATTAGAATATAAATAATATAATAATATAATGAGGGTAGAAAGTGTATGGTCTGGATGATGCAACGTTACCAATGTGTCGTTATAATGTATATTAATGATATAAATAGAAGAGCATGTGTGGGACACTATATCCATCACAAATTGTCCTTACTTTACTCCAGTGCATTACATTTCACGCAATGCACAGTTTCTCTGAGAAAATGCTGTCCTTACTTGTTCAAGTATTAAATGGCTATCAGTATGCCTGAAAAACAAACATGTGCAAAAACAGAACACATATATAACATGACATATCAAGACAGACAAGGTATAACAATGTGGTATACAACAGTGATGTGTCTACATTCAAAACAATTACTACACAGTAAGCTAACAATGACACTAACAGCATAACATTTTGAATGAAGCCTGTGATATATAACCCTTTACATACTCCTTACAACATTTTCACACAGACAGGCACAGTGGATAGCTTTGTCACCTCACAGCAAGAGGTTACCTGGTTCAATTCTCAGCTAGGGTACCCTCTGTGCAGAGTCTGCATACCTTCACTGCGTTTGTATGGGTTTCCTCCAGGTAATCCAGCTTCCTTCTGTTCTCCAAAGACACAATCTAAATTGGCCGTAGGTGTGAGTGTAAGGTATGCAAGAACTACCACAGTAGGGCTAGCCACCCGGTGGTGTAAACATTGGCTATAGATGATTGCCACTATTGAAATGACATCTTGCCCCCATGTGCAGAAAATGGGGGAAAAAAGGGCCTGTAAGGGGACAGGTGGATTCTGTCAGGAAAACACAACTTCCATGTTCCTTATTTGTATGTGTGCCTGCCACAATTCAGTTGAAGTGTCCACAGTAGAGTTAAGCTCACATGTAACTGAGGTTTATGTGTAACGAAAGTATCATTTGGACATCCCATGAATATGTTTTTAAGAATATATAGTAAGAAGAACAAGAATAGCTATTTGCAAATGAAATGAGCAATGCAACATGGTTAATTCCTGATGTCACAACTTCAGACAATTAAAACTACAGGACAACACCTTAGAAAATCTTTACAATTATAAACACAGTGACAGCATGTGATATGTAATAAGTGAAGTTATTCCACACGGTGTTCATCATCAAGAACTGTATAACTGTCATTACCTGCATTTCTAGTTATTCTTATCTATGTACCTGATCAATTCAAACCCTGTAATACTTATGATAAATATTTAACAAGCAGATAGTAAAATAAGAATAGGATTGGGTTTGTGCACAACAGCTTTAGAAAAAGGATGGTCATTTTGTGTCGAACAATTCATCACAGTTGTTTATTACAGAAGTACATGCCAGCAATCATCTGCCAGCCTTATTACAACCATTGAAATAGCAGACACTCATTCAGGATTAGACTAAACAGGGTATGGACAACACATCAGCCAGTGAGCATTGCTGCTGAACATACCTTTGTATCATCTGTGTTTCCAAAAGAGACAACAACACAATCACTTATACATGAAATGATGCCACCAAAAGTACTATGACAGTTCCATAGTTATATCTGTCATTTTAGTTGTGTTTACAAAGAAAATAATTATTTTCTTAAGCATACCCTGCTTATAACTCAAATGTGATATTTTACAATAACTATAATGTTATTAACATGAAATCAATAATTACTCAAGTTACCTCCTTGCAGGTGCATTATGGGTGGACTTGAATTAATATTAGTCTGCCTGATTCTGCAAGGAAAAGCAGCTTTTTAACAAGGCTATACTTGCTGTTGTTGGAATTAATGTTTGCAAGTTAGAACACTTATCTCTCTTCCTCCATTTCTCCTCCAGCCTATGCAGCTGCTCAATGCACAGGGCCCGATTCCTGGCTCAGTCTTCATCACCTAAAAAGGAAAAAATAAGCCTTATGGGCACAGGTGGATTCTGTCAGTTGATTATATATTGTTCAGTATGTAGAAATTAACAGTGAAGAATACTGAGCATCATGTTCTCTAGCCATGACATGCAATTTTATGTTTTGCACATTTAATTATTGCTGTGTCTCTGTCAATACCTCACATAACATGAGTAATGTATAGAAACTGGAGGAACACAGATTTGAACTTACAACTCTCATCTAAGTTTACACTTCAACTCTGACACCTACCTGCCTAGTGAATCCATGTTAGCTGGGATTGCACTGGCTATGCAGGGCAGATTCAAAAGCATGGAATTTTAAACATAAATATCAGGACCAGTAAAATGAAAGGCCAACTTTAAATATGTGCTCTGCATTTGAAATAAAATACCATACAGTCCTGTCTGAATGTCATCACATTGATCACAGCACTAAGCAAAACCCATAACAATGCAGAGTTTACAGTCTCAAGCATTGCAAAAGAAGCCGTGTATGCACTTGATAGACATATAGAGACAGAAAAACATGCTCATCAGTGTTGAAACATACATCATCATTTCATTTATTTAGAAGATCAGTCACTGTTAAAATACAATTGAATATATTGTGCCATTAGAGATGTACAGCTAAAATATATATATGTATTGTATATATGTGTTGTCAATGAGATACACATATAGCCATTGTGACAGAGAAATATGCACTATAGGCATTAATGCACCTCCTTCATACCTAATGTTTAGAAAAGCTATATAACTAAACAAGCTAGTACCTGCCATATCTGTTGTTAATTAGTCATTACTGAAGTATTAAAATAATATCAGTAATTCAAACCCACATTTATCCCCGAGAGATTCATGCTGGACTATTTCTTAAGGTGTTAAGATAGAGGACAGAAAATCATGACCATCATACAGAATTACTAAGGGATGCTTATTGAACCTAGTGGATAATGGCGACATTCATAGTCATCTGAGGCCTTAAGAGCTAAAGGTGCTAATGCACCAAGTAATTACTAGATATGAAAAACGGTATACTGCATATCTGAACAAGCAATTACCTCACATATCTACTCAAGTACATACTTATTAAAAAAAAATACAAATACTCCATAATGGGATTTCAACCCAGATGTATTCTTAAGACATTCACACTGGCCTAAAGCTCAATAGTTTGAGCTAAAACACATCACAATATCTTATGGAATATATTATTATTTCTATGGCATAATGACATATTCTGTCCTGTATCAATACTATGCCTCAGTGTTTTATAATGTAGAGACTAACAATGTATGTCTGTATTAAATACTGGAATCAAGGGAAAAAACAAACCCAGAACCAACAAAAAATGTCCTTGTGGTGTACAGTTCAAAAACATGCACCAAATATTCCAAATGAATGAATCCACACTCCCAAAAGGCAGGGAATTTATTGATTTAGCGCTTTTGTTTCAGCTATTAAAGAAACATCCTCATAATAAATTCTTAAACCCAACTACTCAGCATTCACACATACAGAAAACTGTTGTGCGATGCATCTCAAACTGTTACTGATAACAAAGAAATCCGTAGTCATCCGAGGCCTAAACTACATATTCATCAGTGAAATATGGCAGTTCTACATATTTAGAAAGAATATACTGTAAATGCACCAAGGGCTTAAATTGCTTATGTTCAGTATCAACTACATAAGCAACAATATTTACAAAAATCCTTCCTGGGCTTTGGATCCAAACATACAAGGATCATCACTCACTGTGATCAGTGAGTTAATTGACATAACTGTTCATGCCTGCTTATAATTGGAATATTTATGACATATCATTCACAGCTGTATGTGTTTAACATTAAGTACATTAGCATTACTCTTATCAGTATGGACACCCATGACATCAAATTTAAACCGTCCCATAAACATACATACAGCTAGGAAATACATTTGTTATAATATAAGTATTAAGGTGTCGATTATTAAAATTACTGTAGGCAACCACTGGCTAGTGTGACACCTCTGTGATCCTCTGCAAAGATCCTTAGCATCCCCCTGATGCAGGTCACTGTATTGGTGATGGGCTTGCATGCCGTCAGTCCAGAAAGTCTCAGTCCATTGGTGATGTTCCCTCACACTCTGGCTCCATATCTCTATCATTGCCAAGTTCCTGGAGTGTACTCATATCCAGCATAGACAATGAGCATCTGGGAGGTCTCCTTCTCAGTCCAATTTGGCAAACTGGCATGGCAAAGCCTCCTCTCAGTTGATATCTTCATTCTTGAAGCTAGATGTTTGTCAAAAAACAGTCAGTTCACAGGAAGCAATGGTATGACCAGTAAATATGTCCAAATCACATTTCAAAATTGGTGCATAAAAGATGACATCAGACTACTATAGGGCATTGGGCACATATCACAGATAGTCTTGTTTACTGATACCTTTTGGGTAGTTGCACAGAGTACCTTCTGTTACACCAAGCTATTGGTTAATGCACCCAATTGCTAGAAGTTACAGGGATGTGCACAAATAGGGTTCCAAAATAGTGAATGTTAATGAAGCTCATTAATTGTGTTTGGAGCAAATGCTACTTAAAAGCACACAGAGGTGCACTCACTGTAAGGTATAGCTAACTCACAACTAACTTCAAAGGTAAGCTGTCACCTGATAGTATTGTTGTGGGGGAAGACACCACTGTTATTGCATATCTATATTATATTTAAAGTTTATATTTCACATTATACATGTTGGCAAGCCTTTTTTGGTCAAACATGTCTGCAATACAAATTGGCTGTGACATAATGAGAGGTTGTAGGATTGAGCACCCATTCAGCAACTTGCAGGGAGTTTAGTAGCATGTCCTTTACAGCCACCTGAAGGCCCTATCCCTGTATTCTGTTTCTTACAGGCTGTTAAGGGGAGATCTATGACTGGCGTACAAGGCATTATCAAACCTTACCCTGATGGCCCTCCTGCATATCACAGAACAAACAGTACCAGAGCTACCAGTTCTAAAGACTTAAACCTTGCCTATGATATGATATGGCCTGCCAGAGAGATGAGTATGTATCCCAGAGATTACTCCTTCTATAGAACAGGCTCCCCATTCATGTGAAGCAGAGTTTCTCACTAACTCGACTCAAGTGTAAAATGAACAACTGGATGGGGAACAGGAAATATGTCCTTGGTTTGGCAACTATGTCTATAATGGACACAAGCAGCCTGTTAATGTTTTATCTCCCAGGCCCCTGCTTGTAAATGTTTCATCTCCCAAGCCCCTCCTTACACTTATCAAGGATACCAGAACTTGCCAGAGATTTGGGATGCATGGCTAGCCTTAAGAAGGAACTTGTGGTTGTTAGCTGAGTACACACCTATGAATCTATGAACAATAGGCATTCAGATGTGTATATGATGTTTAAAAGCAAACAGACCCAATAAAAAGCGAATGAAAATGGCATAGAAGTCTACCAGTAGCAAATTCTGGGTCACCTTGACTGCTTCTGGTATACTAAGGGAGAACGACGAATTCCAAGGGTTTCTGTAAGTTATGTGTTAAGAATTTACGGTACTCTCTTATGTTTACTAATGTATGTACTATAGATACAGCCACAATGAAAAGATAACCTTAGTTCATTGTGATTAACCTGTAGATTCTGTGTTATGCTTACAGATAACAATGAATTTTGAGGGTTTCCACAAGTTGCATGTTTACTATGTTGCTTACAGATACTCTTTGATGTTCAGTAATATATTCAGTCTGATACAGACAATGTGAGGATGGGTTTGACGGTTCACTGTTTACTGTGTTTTTTGTAAACAAGAAACATCTTTATTAAATTATCATGTATGACATAGGCCATATTACATTTATATAAATGACAATATGGCAATAAACCATAGCTGCACAAGCTCAGTTGCAAACATTATACCTTACAAACTGTCCCAACACAAGTGTAGCTGGCTGCAAACATTATACATCACTTTTAGTATATCCAGTCATTGTCAGTCAACCATTTCATAGCCCATTCAAATCCTGTCTTCTTCTAAACCTTGTTCCTCCTCTGCATATATTGTTCCCACAATTCTCATTTTTCCTATGTAATTTGCTCCTACCCTTTTCTAAAGATCACAGTGCTAGTTGTTTTCACTCCGTTATTATCTTCTTTACTTCTAGTAAAGTTGGTTTAGACTTTGATTTCCATTTTCTAGTAATTGCTTTTCTGGAAGCTACCAGAATTAGACTCAGCAAGGCCTTACTATGTCTAGGCAATTCTGAGTTTGTATCATAGCTCAAAAAAATCATCTCCAGTCACTCTAATTTGCTCAACCAGCATCTCAATCTGTAGGGAATCTTTAAAGTCTAATTGCACTCCAAGAAAATATGTTTCCAGTTACCTTTTTCTGCCCCATCAGACCTCCAACATTTGCTGTGTACCTGAGGAAAAATTCTTTGAAGCCTGCTTGGGGTATAAAAATACCTGTGTAAACACTTCCAGGTAAAGATCCGAAATCTTCTAGATTTTGTTGCATATTTGGGAGAAGTACATATAGTCCTCTATTGTTTCTTTGTGAATTGCTTATCTAATCTTTCTTCCGTGTTCTTCCTAAATTCTCTGATTGATTCTTATAGTTATCATGCAATATTTTATATGCACTACTAATTATTCCTTTCTTAATGGCAGCTTCTGTTCTGGATTCTACTAAAAACTCTACCAGTGCTGGTCTTTCATTTAGGACCCCCCCCCCCCATTTCTTTCTCTTTGCATATACTCTGATATGACCTTGATATGGAAGGCAATCTTTAGCCTGCAGTACTGCAGTACTTTTTCCTGTGTTGATATGTAAAGTGATGAGTATGTGGCACAAGGGTTGTTTGATTTTCCTTTAGTTGTTGTGATAGCCCCTGCAATGCGTTAAAATCCCTCACATGACCTATACAGATAAGGGATGTTACGTGGGATGATATTGAGACACATCTTACATATTTAGAGATTGTTTTCATATCCATTATGTTCTTTAATACATGACACTTGATTATTTTGCTTAACTCGCATAACAAAGTAGGGCAGAGCAAGTATCTTGACAAATGCGTGTAACATCATCATGTCAATTGTGCGTCTCCATAAAATGTATAATGTGCATATAACAATGTCTTCCTGATGTCAAAGCAAACTAGGGCAGAAAACTTTTCTGAATGTGAGAATGAAATTATAATTAAGACTCAGTACCAACATGGTCAAAGCCTCCCTGGATGGAGGGGAAGTACTATGTGGAGGAATAAGGTTTGGACTGACCTGACAAACATAATCAGTGCTAGAGGTGGTCACAGTAGATCCCATGAGGACTGTCGTCAACATTCCTCAAACATTATCCTTCATGCAGCTAACCGAATATGCCACTACTATGAGAAGTTGAGGAATGACATGGGAGGTGGGCCACCATTAAGTCCCTCAGATGAGATCATGGTCATCCTGGCATCACATCAAACCACCAGTTGTGATCACTGTTTGCACAGTGGAGGCATTGAAGTCAGTGTTCCAGGATGTACATGTAAGTCATACTTTTAAAACCATTGCAGCATATATACTACCTCAATCTTAAACAGAATATCTAAATTATTAATGTATTGCCATATTATTTTGTTCAGCAGCACAATTGCAACAGGAATGAGGTCACACACAGGACGTGGATTCCCAATGTGTCATTGCATATTGTGTTAACAACACATTACATACTTAAGACTTCAAGCAACACGTGTGATGTTTGTCTTTTTCAATTGCATAGGTCCATCAACAGATGCACAATTGCAACCCATGTCACGTAAGTGTCTCCATAAGCTTTTAATGTGATCCATAGCTTTTTCTGCCTCTGCCATCTGTCATGACATTGGATTATGCTCACATGTTGATTTGTTTATGCCATTGTATGTTACTATGCCTTATCATACTACAGGATCTACATTGCAACAGATGATATGCTGCCCAAACAGGAATGATATAAATGATAAGACATTTCATATCTTTAATAATGTCAGTATTGATGATAACATCTGTGCACTACTTGACTACTGTGCTCTTCATCACCTGCCTAGGACAACAGTAACCTTCGCATCAGCCTTGGCCAAAAGATATGTGTCTATAGTATCTTGTGTGTGTTCCACCTCTGTTGGAATGTGACATGATGGCTGTTATTTGCTTATTGATGATGTATTGGTGTATATGTTTCCCCATGACAGTTTCAGTTCAAACTTCACCTCCAGTGGTGGGGTCCCACCAGGACATGTCAGGTAGCTTTTACTATATATTTATTCCCAACTGTCAGTTGTGTACAATGTTGCATACATGAAATCTCTCTCTTATATAGTGTCCATGAACCTTGCCCAGCCATAACATTCTGGTAAGTCCATATCCCCATTAACACTGTAGTCATATAGTTGGCCCATGTAGAATTACAAAGTTGCATCTTGTATTGTTTGCACAGGTAAGTAACATGGGTCATCTCCCTCATCTTGTAGACAGTTCACAGCTTTCCTCCTCCAGTAACCCCTCCACTGATCCTGAGTTGGGCTGTGATGTGCCTTCACTGTGATAGCACAGTCTGTTGCACACAGGCCACAAATTTGGGTTTATTGTTCAGCCCAGAAGGGGACAGCAATGTGGATTATGCTGTAGCTTCAGATATTGCGGATGATGTAGATGGACATTCTGATGATATGGTGACAACAACTGGCAGATGTGATGATGTCCATGAGCCAGTGTCCCATGCAGAGTCAGGTGACAAGGGTGATTCTTCCCCACAGCTGAAAAGTACTGCCTGTTGCAGGACACATGGGAGTGCTGCTGCTGATGTGCATGGATGTGTCAGAGGGTGTCTGCCTACTATTACAGTGAATGAACATTCCCAGTGACATCATGTTGCTGACCTTCGTGCACTTGTCCATGCAACTGATCATGTAGCTCACCAGCTGCATGTGTTACATAAAGGCTAGGAGTGCATAGTGAGATCATGGCTGCATTGTTTGCACAGCATGACAGGGTATGTCTGTTGCACTGTCCATTGAAGGTCTTGTTATGGCTGTGTTAGAAAAGTACCATAGTAATAACTGGGTATTAGGAGCCATAACTGTACCAAGAAGAGTACCTTCAGTGGGCAGAGGCTGATCCCTTCATATTAGACTCACACTTGGCTATTGGACATTGATGCCTCTACTGCAGTGTACACACACATTTGCTGATGCCCAGTCCTCTGTAAGCCCAACAGGCATATAACAGTCACGTTGCAGTCATGGTACTTCCCACACTACACCTGCAAATGTCACCACATTTGGCTCCTCTGTAGAGCAACATGGGCTGAGTGTTTCTAGATGTGACTTGGGCAGTCAGAACATGGTGTGAGCCATTCTCATGGGTGTCCTAGAATGTGTTAGTGTAACAATAGTTGGTCCAGTATGTGACTCCTGTTGTATCATTTCATCTGGCAATGATGAACACTGTGCTGACCACTGACACAGTAATGTGTCTGTGTTTGTTGATATATCTAATGCCAAGGAATTTTGTTGTATTTTTTCTGAAACGTGAATGCATTCATTTGTTGATATGTATACCTGACTGGCACTGACATATGTAGTGATTATATTTGCAACAATAATGCAATATGTGATGTCATGCTTTCATGTTTGCACCTTTGTTAGTGAACAAATACAACTGATGTTTTCCTTACAGTTTTCCTTGCTGTCTGTCATTCACATATGCATAAATATGTTTCTGTATGCATACCTGTGTCACTTATGGACTTTTAATATGGCCCTGCACATATCTAACACCAGCACTAACTGCCTTTCGGTGTACCTGTATCAATTTTTAATCACTGTGTTTACTTGTATTTCCCATGTGTGCCCTCCTATATCTGTCTGAATCTGCACACATGTATATATACACATGCTGGTTTATCACACATGTATATATATATATATATATATATATATATATATATATATATATATATATATATCTATACACACACACATGCTGTTGTATCACACACACACACACACACACACACACACACACACACACACACACACACACACACACATATATATATATATATACACATGCTGTTGTATCACACGTGTGTATATATATATATATATATATATATATATATATATATAGATATATATATATATATATAGATAGATATATATATATATATATATATATATATATATATATATATATATATATGTATATATATATATATATATATATGTTTTGGGCGGTGCAGTGGTTAACTTTGTCACCTCACAGCAAGAGGTTCTTCGGTTCGATTCTCGGCTGGGGTGCCTTCTGTGTGGAGGTTGCATGTTCTCCCTGTGTTCGTGTGAGTTTCCTCTGGGTACTCTGGTTTCCTCCCACATTCCAAAGACATGCATCTGGAGCATTTCTCCCTGGGCCTCCGCTGAAAACAGGCTCTGTGGAAACTAGTCGGACTTTCCCAGTCAGCAAATGTTAAATAAAAAAAAAAAAATATATATATATATATATATATATATATATATATATATATATATATATATATATATATATATACACACAGACACACACACACACAGACACACACACACACATGCTGTTGTATCAGCAACACTGATGTAAGTTGAAGGTATATTGTGTGGACAGTGTTATTGATGGTCTGCATGTCTACACATGTATTACATGGAAATGACCAACATTGCAGCAATACCAGGCGAGGCAGCACTGTTATTGTACAGCCAGCGAGGCAGCACTGTTATTGTACAGCCAGTGGTTTTGTATGTATATGATCACACATTCCCCTACACATTATGGACCTTGCTTTCTTGTGATTGTGCCTATTGGACAGGTAATGTTCTATAATATTACAATGTATGATGAGATCCTGTCTAGTTGGTAATTCAGTTGTGCACACCTAATGCATCACACATGTGCCTTTGTCTTTCTCTTTAGTGATGTATCTTGCAGACAATCTTCCTGTTTTGCTGTTTCCTCTCAGTGTTTTCTATATATTCATACTAGATTATGTATAATATTCACTTTGTACAACTAATGGGTCATTTCCATTAATTGTAAACGGTGCTGCTGTTGTGGGGCAACACGTGAACATCAATGTTTTGTCTGCATACTTAGGTATCTGTGGCCAGTCTTGACTCAACGGTGTGTGTCAGAAGCTGCTGTGTTGCTTGAGCCAGGACTTGTATCTCTATCCTCCATCCCCCATGCCAATTTCCTCTCTCACCTGTGTCTTCCTGCTCCTGCTCTAACAGCTGTGGAATGTCATCTTCAAACATCTAGTGTTCTTGGGGTAGTTTACCTACACCTGCAGCTGGCAAGCTGCCATATTTTGATGTTAACATTTTGTGTATCATGGCACACACACAGTAATCATCTGTGCTACCTTTTCAGTGTATTGCAGTGCACCACCAGATGTCTCCAGACATCTGGATCTGGATTTCAGCATGCCAAACACATGCTCGATGATGTTTCTTGTTACAGTGTATGATCTATGATAAGCATTCTCTGCAGGGTTGGATGGGGTTCTACATGGTGTCATTAGCCATGGATCTATTGGATAACCACAGTCACCTGTTGGTGGGAAGGAAAATACACATTTGTTGTCATCATGCTTACTGTTGAAAGGTTTGGATTCAGTTTACAACATAGCTGTGGTCCTGCACTTACCAAGTAGTAGTCCCTCAGTATTTCATCATTTTGGATGGAGGCCCTCAGACCACTTTCTTTCCATATAGTGGCATCATGCTCACTCGCAGGATGTATCACCATTATGTTTGTTATGATGCTATCTGCTGTGTACACCACTTGGCAATTAAGTGATGGCCACCCCTTTTGGTTTATATAAATGTCTGCTTCAGATACTACAGGGTTTTTGATAGGAATGTGGTTGCAGTCTATCACAATGATTACATGGGTGAAGTTGGCAATGGTGTAGAAATGGTACATGACATTCCTGCACTCTATGACACATCCACATTTATGCACATCACTGCCACGGATTTGGAGAGGATGTGGCTGGCAGCTGTCTGTGGCATTACTACTGCATCTCCCATATGTCATTGAAATGTCATTGATGTAGTATACTTAGATTCAGGCATACATTTGTTTCAACAGGTATGGGGTTATCATGCAAGGTACATGCATACATGTGCTACCCACAGGCTGCACATGTTCTCTGTTTAACTGATACATGTCAATTATTTCTTGATCAGAGAGATGACTTAGATGTAGCCTGGCTCAATGTCTAGCTGGCTGCTTTCTAGAATGCATTACCAGATCTTCCTCTATGGCTATCAGTACCGTGGCCTGCCAAAATGCATTATGTACCA
The DNA here is from genome assembly GCF_019279795.1 of Protopterus annectens. Taxonomy (NCBI): domain Eukaryota; kingdom Metazoa; phylum Chordata; order Ceratodontiformes; family Protopteridae; genus Protopterus; species Protopterus annectens. Next base: position 1,418,304,002 of record NC_056725.1, read on the forward strand.
GTTGCTCATATTTATTTCAGTAATGGTGTGCATTCCATAACAAACAGATATCTGTCTTGGTAATAGATGCATCCACCACTGAATTTCTTTTCGTAAAGCTGTCGGTGAAGCACTTTGTTGCATTTAAGTTGTGTTGAGCATGCTAACTGTGTTTTGAAATCAAGCAGGCATTTGCAGATTCCATACTTATCCTGTGCTGAATATATATGCCTAAGGCTGGCGGTAGTGTACTTTATGGAATTGCATTCACCTTTTGAATGCTGAAGTCTTCCTTTTGTGTGTTGCACTGTCCAAAAATTTCTTCTGTAGTCCATCCCATTGTATGGGCTTCTTGTCTTCTGGATAAGGAAAGCAGTTACAATTCATTTGTAAATGCTTGTTATTTAAGAGTATCCCTAAATGATATAAGCTCAAGCCACAATAATTGTTATAAATGCTAAAGAACTTGTCTTCAAGTCCAGCCAATGAAAGTTATTTTATCATGATTTTAAAGTTTTGCAAAAATGCGTTATTCACGCAGACAGATCAACACATATAAATGTTTATTAATATGTTTAATTTAAAGTTAATAAAGAAAGCAGCTGAGTCCATTTTTATTTTTATTAGATCTTTTCTGAGAGTTGGATAATACAAAAATAATTGTATCAGGATAGGAATTGTAAGTTATGATTGTATAAATATCAGTATCAAATAGCATTACTGATACTTAGCCATTACATCTTACACTCTTAGGTTATAGGTCAGATTAATTTATTTTCAAATCTAAGCTACTGCCATACAGGTAATTAAAAAACAAGTATGTAAAACAATGTAATTTTGGACAAATTTACTCAACAGCATACAATCTAGTAAACTACACATGTTCAAGGGTAAATACTTTTCTTTCAGGTGATATGATAATATTTTAAATTACAGAATGGGTGACCTGTAGATTGCACCCTGATTAGAAAAATAATGTTCTCCAGCAAGGTGTTAATCTGCAGGTAATGCCCACTGAAAAACAAGTCTGCTGCTTCACAGCAGCATACCAAGGTGCCATGGAGCTCAGACTGAAAAAAACCTAATGGCTGCCATTATTTTACAATCACTAAACAGCACTTTTGCTGTTTAGTGAGTGTAAAATAAAAATGGAAAAAAAGTGTGTGTGTGTATATGTTTATGTCTGTGTGTGAGAGTGAATGTATGCATAAAAGCAAAAGAGACTGTCCCCCGGATTCACTATTCTTCCGTGCAGGACTAGCTTAGTCCTGCACAGAACTGGCCGTTTAGGAGCAGCATGGTAGCGCACCATGCATATTGATGAAGGTGCGCTGCCTGAGCTCCTAAATGGACATGGAACATGTATGAGTGCAGGGGGCATGTCTGACAGCAGAGCTGTCAGAATATACATGCCCCTGCAATCAAGAATAGCAGTTTAGCAATAAGAATGAGCAAGACCACTCATAGGTGTTTGCATACCCCCAGCAACATACCCCACATTTATAAGAGCAGTAGTTAAAATATAAAATATAAACAAGATAATTTTTTTAATCAAACAGATAAAATTTAACCATAGGTGCATGGGTTTGCCCATTGCTTAGCTACATATACTGCAGCTTAAATGGGACAAGAGGATAAATATCAAGATATATGCAAATGAAGCAGTACTGCAGTAGTGTAGTGGGCAGAACATTCGCCTTACTAGCAGTCATTCCCACTTCAAGTCTCACTCCAGTACATTCCAATTTCCATGTCAAATCACTTTATGAACAATATGTTTTGTTGCATAACTAACCTACTAAATAACATATATTTGTGAACTGGAGTACTGCATTAAATGCAGATGTGAGGTGTCATTGTCATAATGTTGTAAAATCCACAGAGAAACACATGAATCAGGGATACAAACCAAAGGTATAAAGTGTAATGAATGATACATCTATAGAGTGTCCAAATCCACCACCTTCCCAAGAACCATTTTACATTTCTGTCCAAATTAACGTGGAGGTAACCAGGAGTAAGCACTATTAAGCAGTAGTAAGTGGGAGTAAGCATATTTAAGCAGTAGTAAGCAGTTTTAAGCCCATTTGTGCAGGGTAAGCAATGCGCCCACGGGTTAAGCAATATTGAAGCTAACTCTCTGTAAGCATATTTAACCAGAGGTTAGCATTGCTTACCTTCACATAAACCCATGCAAACCTGCTTACAGTTGCTTAAAAGTGCCTTAATCACTCTGTATGCAACAGCCGCTGTTCTGGCCAGAAACAAAATAAACAGCCCTTGCAGGTCTTGAACCCAGGACCCTGTGCACTAAGTCACAGTAGTTAACCACTAAGCCATCACAGCAGTACATAAGATTGTGGTATCACCAAACAGATCTGCACTATAGGAAAATCAAACTTAACATGTGAAAGGAATCTATATACAGTTTTATGTTGTATAACCTACTACAGAACATAAATATGTAAACTGGAGTACTACATTAAGTCCAGATATGAGGTGTCATTGTAATAAAGTGTTGAAATCCCCTAATAAACACAAGGACCCCATACAGTGTACGTACACATGAATCATGGATACCAAACACATATATAACATGTAATGAATAATAAATCAATGCCAAACAGCAAATAGTATGCAAATTAAAAATTAAGCAACACTAAGCATTGCACAACCCAGCTTACTAGGTGTAAGCAAGTTTGCCCATTGGTATACCCCTTTAAACAATGCCAACCTTAGGTAAGCAGGTTTGCCCATAGCTTAGCATTTTCAACACTGTCCAATCACTGCAAAGTGTGGGAAATCAGCCCTATTTAATCCCAACAGGTGGGAATGCATCTCATAACCAGCTGCAGATTTCTCCTGTAGGCAACATGACTGGTATGGGAGAGGGAGTGCACTTTCGGGCACAGCACTGGGGCATCCAGGAGTCCAAAGTCATGGCAGGACTCCATGTTAAAGACCATGATCAGAGACTGCTGCAGGGCCAGTACCAGGGTTCCCAATATAAAGTGGTAGCCTTGGACCATCTCACCCATGGCCTCACCAGTGCCACTGGCATACCTTGAACTGGTGAGCAGGTCAGGCATCACTTTACTAACCTGAAGTGGAGAAAGAGGGATCTCTTGGATCAGTGGATCCAAGAGGCTAGGAGGACAGGGACTGTCCCAGCTGTGTGTAAGTATCAGTCCACTACCTGTTTAATAATTGCCAGCTCATGTATATTATGGATAGGTATGGCTAAATATTCCTCTTATGTCTTTGACAGTGGCAGATGAGCGGGCTGCGAACCAGGAAGCCCATGCCTGTAGATTGCAGCGGTTGCGTCGTGAGGCAGGTTAGTAATACTCTTGCATGTACTGTCATAAGTAATAAATCTAAAAGTAGTAGTAAGTTAATTGCCTGTATAAAACCTGTATTGTTTAAGGCATGTACTGCATACTCCAGAGAATATGGAAGGAAGAGTCTCATATAGGTTGTATGTAAATAAAAGGATAACAGCTTGACAATAAAGGTCTAATTGCTGGACTGCATGTGTTTACTCTGGTATCATATGGTAATGTAGAGTTGCAATCTCTTAATAGTACTGTTGTATTAAGCACTGTTACCCACACTGTGCTACATAAATAAAATGTGTAGGAATGTCTGTATATGACTGTTGTAATCACAGGAGGTCATATTGTGCAACTGAGAGAGACTTAGAAAACAGTGAAAAAATAGACAACATAATCCAAGTAGCACACTCAACTGACACGTGAACTGTTGTATTTTTAGCACACATAGCCATGGTTCAAATCCTGGGAGTGGTAGTAAGCTGTATACAGAATCATATCCCACAACTATACAGATATGTCCAGAAAGTCCAGTTAATTGGCCCATATCTGCTGCCTGTCACCCTGCCCCCCCCCCCCCGGCAAATCAGTGGGATGATCCCAGACATTTAGGCAGCAAATAATGAAATACAACTGATTGTCAGACATCTATAAGAACAAACATGTCACTCTAGCAACTCCCCAAAATGTTATGAGAGTAATAAGCCAAGTATGTCCCATCTCCACCCTCCATGTTGTGAAGTTGTGACCAGAGTGTGTGCAGTAACAGACTGAGATATATGTGCATAATACTAATGTGGAATCTGGTAATATGTGTGGCAACATTCAGGTAGTGCTAACAAACATTGCTCCCACAGGTCTGTCAGATATGAGCACTGTGCCTAGAAATAAAAGATTGAAATCCTGGACTGGTACTGTTTACTCTGGTATTGTATGGCATTGTTAGTGTTGCAATTGCTCTGAATAATAAGTTATTACTCATCACTGTCACCCACACTGTGCTACATAATAAAACTGTCTAGGAAATCCTGTATAAGAGTGTTGTAATT